>NC_071258.1:6302500-6602500 GCF_023375685.1 Ictalurus furcatus
CATCCGCTGGTTAGTCCAGTTATGCCAACCCACCCCGCCCCAGTTCCGACAGAATAATGCATTACCATTGCGCTGTATAAGTTGGCCACATGCACTGAATATCCTATCACATCAGCCAATTATCCAATCACATGATTTGTTGAGGCAAAGTCACATGACTTTTTTGATGCACATCGAGGAATTTATTCAGTAAATGTGTTTCCATCGTAGTTTATGCTCGTCTTCTTATTGGATAAAATAATGATCCACCTCAATTGAGTGCATACATTTTTTATGCACATTTTGGAGATTTAATAATGATAATGAGTCTTTATTAATCACATATACATTACAGCACAGTGAAATTCTTTTCTTCGCATACCCCAGAGCACAGGGTCAGCCATGATGCAGCGCCCCTGGAGCAGAGAGGGTTAAGGGCCTCGCTCAAGGGCCCAACAGTGGCAGCCTGGCAGCGCTGGGGCTTGAACCTTCTGATCAGTAACCCAGAGCCTTAACCGCCAAGCCACCACTGCCAAGATTTCACTTGCATCAGGTGTTTCCATCCAGTGTTTTTTATGCGATATACCAAAATTTGCATAAAATACATGGATGGGAACATGGCTTTTGAATAATTTGACTTTTGAACCAAAAAATTGCACCTGTCCTCTATTATTACGGTCTAGTGCTATTTGTAATACCGAGCTTAGTCCAACCAATTAGTGAGGCCATATTTCAAACGAACATTCTGTATGCAAGATATGGAATACTTTCTGCAATTACTAATTTTGATCATTAATAACTGCACATCCAGAAGTGTTTTATTCCTCTACAGCAATTTGTCGACATTTCTATTATTTACGTACAGTTCCCTCCACTAATATTGGCACCCTTGGTAAATATGACAAAGAAGGCTGTGAAAAATTGTCTTTATTGTTTAACCTTTTGATCTTTTGTTCAAAATAATCACAAAAATACTCTGCTCTCATGGATATCAAACAATTGCAAACACAACACAGGTTTATTTAAAAAAAAAAAATCTTTGTTAAATATAGGTGTGCAACAATTTTTGGCATCTGCATTCTGACCAATCGGAAATGTGAACTGTAACATAACTGCAAGGAACTGAAGCAAATATTCCATTTCAGTAGGAGGTGCTTCCTTGTGGGAATCAATCCTTCTTTTAGTACATACTGTATGTATGTGTGATATCTGTGAGATATTTTAAACCGGTGCAGCCATTTTCTTGCAGCTATTTCTGTTTACACAGTGAGCACAGGACTGTGTGGATCGTCTCTCTCGCTCTCTCATTAGCTAAAGGCTTTTAGCAGGCACATGCGATGAGAAAGTGGCATTTAACGTCAGCTGAAGAACCGGGCTAGACTGTAAAGCCTGTAATGATCAGTAAGTGAGACAAGAAAAAGAAGACAAGAAGTCTCAAAGAGCTTATACAGTAAGAGGCTCTGAAGTGACAGGAGATGTCTGACTCTGTCTGAGCATTACGGGTGATCCCAAGACAAAGGTAATGACAGTGCCATCAATATGTCATGGAGAGCCTTTCACTCAATCTCCATCTACAAACAAAAGCCCATTCTTCACCCATGGCTCTCCTATTATTTGATCAATACAGTCCTGCTGTCAAGGTGGAAATTATCCACATGCAGATTTAGATTTTTCCTTCTGGAAGTTGAGAACTTCATGTCTTTTTTTATGTCTTGATATGAATTAGCGCTAGTGTATAATAAACAGTGAACGTTATTTCTCCTTCATGTTGTTGTGTTGAGACTGTATGCTAATGCTTCAATATACATCTAGTCCCTGTATGAAATGTTGTAATAGTGCAGTCAAGCCTGCAGCAAACAGATTATACATCAGTTTCTTATTCTTCTTTGCCAGGCAGATACGTAGGTGACTCAGCAAGCTGCTCATATTAGGGCAGTCATCAACCATCTCAGCTGCTGTCCATCATTCCAGAAAAATCCCTACAGTTTTCATTGCTACTCATTTGTTTTGAAATGAAACAATCCAACTGCTGCAAATTTCCTAACCATGTAACTGTAGGTCACTACCTAGATTTCAATTCGTAAGGCTGATACGATATTTCACGATACCATTGATAATCTGATACGATACAATATGATACAACATGATTCGCTTTAGTAGCCTCCGATTGACATGTGACCAAGTTCGTTCAAAATCTGGAGCAGACCGATCATTAACTTACCAAATGATAATGACATGGGATTGTTGCGGCCAAAAACACTTGATTTTTTTGTGCCAATAATTGTTTATATATATATATATATATATATATATATATATATATATATATATATATATATATATACTTGCTTAAAATAGCATAACAGGTTGCATTTCTCTACTTACCTCTTCAAATAGCTCCAGGCTGTAGGTGTTATCATCATCAGCGAAGTAGACGATGCCTGACTGAGTGCTGTTGGGGCTAAAGGTCTCCCGTAGCCACCGGAGAGCCAGGTTCCGCTGCATGGTTCCCCGTGGGATCCTGGGATCCCGTGCATCCCCTCGCAGCTTGTAGTTACGAGGCGTCTCGACGTTCAGGTGCGTGTAGTTAAGTCCAGTCTCCCTCAGCAGACGTGTGACCAGCGGCGTCCTCCTCTGTGCATCCTCCACCAGGATCCAGTGCAGGTTGGGGACATGCAGGAAGGTGTTGGCGAGCCGAGTGAGCTCAGCCTTCTGCACTGGCCGGCTGTAGGTTGGCGTGATGACGTGGATGGTAGGCAGGGCGTCGGACCACGGAGGCGGCCGTGTGTACACGTACTCGGTGCGTACCACCTCCACTATGTCCTTATCAGAGGAGCAGAACTCCTTCGAGTCGCTTGTTTGGCTTCCTGCGTCGCGTCTGCCTTCACCGGTTCCATCATCTACAGGGACAGAGAAAGAGAATTCAGGCATTAGAACGCCCCGGAGCTGCTCTCACTATGTCTGACACATGCCAAGAGCCCAAGAGGAGTACCTGACAGGCGGTGCCGTTGGACCATTAGCCGCTCGGGTATGATAAAGATCTCTTTAACTAGATGGTGACAAGCTGGAAAGAGTGAAAGTAGGCAATGTAAGAGGGCAACACCCTCAAACTCAGACCTGCTGCAAATCCTCACATTTTCACCTTTAAAGCTTTTGGAAAGAACTGTCCAATCTCAGGAGTAGAGCTGGACCATTTGGAAAAAATGACAAATACTTGAGCAAAAATAATGATGTGCTCACAATTACAAATATAATGATTTACACTCTCAGTCTATAATTGTATAATGAAATCTGTCTTTTTAAGTACTTAGACAATACATTAAACATATTCAATGAAAATAACATAGAGGTTAAATGTAAGTATGTAATTCATTTGGTAGCAAATCTAACCCAAATGATGTGCACGTTGATGTTTGTAAGAAGTTTTTAGAAGTACCATTAATAAAACAAACAAGACATTGAGTAGAGAAATGAAACGCTCTGACACCTGTTGTTTTCAGCATGAAAATCTCCTTGAAGCTGACACCTGTCACGCGTTCTACTCCTCACACACACACTGAGTTAACAGGTTTGTCATCGTCGTCCATCGAGATGCGTTCAGAATAGTGTTTTTTAGAAGAGTGACGTCATGCTGTGTTGTCATCCGAGTTATATGACATGTACTTAACGTGCGTAAAGCCTAGTTCACCCTGCACAGACAGACGCAGACCGACGCTGACGATCACCGACGTGTAAAAGTTGGTCGCTGGATTTAGAATGTTAGGAAACACAACCATCATGATCACACTACCCCAACACACACCAACAGACTGGATTAAAAATGGATGATCCTTTTACCACATTCAACCTTTTACTATTACTAAGGTTTTTACATATCGTTCTTCACCTGAAAAGATGAAGAGTGAATTGAGCGAGGTTGTGGGTAAAGCCTTGGTCGTTGCGACATGAGAGGCAGGACAGCTTTCTGAAATTTACGCAGAGAACTGCAGACAGAAGATGTGCAGAGCTTTCAAAATGTTGCTCGGCTTGCCCCCAAGCAGTTTCAACAATTCCGAGTAAGACATCTTAAGGAATTCTATGTGGTAAGCTGAGACCTTTATTAGATCATTCATTATGTATAATATTTTGACGCAAATGTAAGTTATAAACGTTTGTTGTGATTTTGCTTCTTACTTCACGAAACAGAGTACGGAATTTGGCATACGGTTAGCGGACGATCCTGATTAAAACAAAAAGAGCAAATGATCCTTATCAGGGGACAAAAGAAACTATTTTATTTTTTAAAAAAGTACATCAATACATCATTTATCCTCTTCTTTCTGATTCGTCCAGAAATCTGCCATTTTACTCCTAACATTGATTTAGCACGTCTAGCACCTAGCGGACAGACTTTCGTTTCTATGGAGCTTTCAGGGACGATTGCCTCACCGTCATGGCAATGGTTTGTACCCATGTCAGATTATGTCAGAGTTTCTTGGAAAATCATTCCACACCGCTCAGACGTTCCATGAACGGCAAACACCAACCATCGCAAAGAGACATGGTTAACACACAGATCTGACAAAACCAGACAAACATGTACTGTATGTTACTGTTGGTCAGTGTCTGTCGGTGCAGTGTGAAATAGGCTTAAGTGGTGTGATGTTCGTCAGAATTATGGGATCATTATGGAATTATTCAGAAGACTATAGTGGGTGCAGAATGTCTGAGTGTAAGCACTGCTTCTGTTTGAAATGTAGGACACAATGACAAATCGGTATGGACAGCAAGAGAGCTGACCCGAGACCTGAGCCAGAAATCTGATAACTGGCTCTGATAACTCAAGAGATTAAAATGGATCAGAGTACTTTGGCTACTAGAGTTTAGCTGCTAAACAGATTAGCCTGATGACTTTTGGTCTGAACAAGTTTAGATTTCAGTCAGGTGCAACCAGGTGTGGGGGGTGGGGGGTGGGGGGATGTTGTTGTCAGGGGTTTCACAATACAGGCTGTGATAGGGCAAAAATAGGGCGAGTTTTATTGAGACTGAAAGAAAGAATTTCCTTAGATATAGTAACAGAGAAAATGTTGTGATGAAATTGCAGCTGCATGAATATTTATATATATGAGAATGTAATCTCTGATAAACTCTCTTTCAAAACAACAACAGCACTGGGTTATTACAGTTTACAACCCCAATGCTGAAAAGTTGGGACAGTATGGAAAATGCTAATGCAAACAAAGTGGAGTGATTTTTAAATGTACTTTGACTTGTATTTAAACAAAAAAAAACATATAAAGATGCGGTATTTGATGTTTCACCTAATCAACTGCTTAGTTTTTTGAAGGTAAACGCTCATTTTGAAACTGATGCATGCAATATGTTCCAAAAAAGTTGGGACAGGGGCAATTTAGGACTAATAGCAATGTGACAAGTTGAAATGAGGTGATGTGAAACAGGTGAGGCAATCGTCTAATCATAGTATATAAGGAGCCTCCAAAAAAGGCCTAGTCCTTCAAGAGCAAGGATGGGTTGAGGCTCATCAATCTGCCAACAGATGTGTCAGTGAATAATTTAACACTTTGAGAACAACATTCCCCAAAGACAAATCGGTAGGATTTTGGGCATTTCACCTTCTACAGCGCACAATATAATTAAGATTCAAGGAATCCGGTCGAATCTCGGTGCGTAAAAGCAAGGCCGAAAACCACTTCTGAATGCGCGTGATCTCCGATCCTTCAGACGTCACTGTCTTAAAAACCGTCATGAGTCTGTAATGGATATCCTGACATGGGCTCAGGAATACTTTGGTAAACCTATTTCAGTCAACACCATTCGCCGCTACATCCACAGATGCAGGTTAAGGTTTTACTATGCAAAGCAGACATACATCAACACTGTCCAGAAGCACCACAAACTTCTCTGGGCGCGGTCTCATCTGAGATGGACAGTAGCACAGTGGAATCGTGTTTTGTGGTCTGACAAGTTAACATTTCAAATAGTTTTTGGCCAAAGCAGCCATTGTGTTCTCTGAGCCAAAGAGGAAAAGGACCATCCAAGCTGTTATCAGCGTCAGGTTCAAAAGCCAGCGTCTGTCATGGTATACACATCTGTGAGGGCAGCATTAATGCAGAAAGATATGTACACATTTTGGAGCAACATATGCTGCCATCCAGAGCAGGACAACGCCAAACCACATTCTGCCCGGATTACAAACGCATGATTGCGTAAGCAGAGAGTGCGGGTGCTCAGTTCATATGAACAGTATGATAGCTTTAGGACTGCAATTGCCACAAACAGTTTTGCCCTCAAGTCTCCATCAGTGAACAGTGGATAAGTTCAACAAAACAGACTTCATGTAAAAACTGTAATTAATTTTCCTGGTTACACAACTGCACTATTTGACCGTGTAATATTAGCACATTTATAGAAGGGATTTATTTATAATTGCACATTGCATCTGTTGTTACCCAGATGAGGACGGGTTCCCTTTTGAGTCTGGTTCCTCTCGAGGTTTCTTCTTCATATCGTCTCAGGGAGTTTTTCCTTTTCACAGTCCCCTCTGGCTTGCTCATTAGGGATAAATTCATACATTTAAAATCTATATCCTTAATTTATATATTTCTGTAAAGCTACTTTGGGACAATGTCCATTGTTAAAATCGCTATACAAATAAAACTGAATTAAATTGAATTGGTGTTTTCAGCGCCCAAACGCTTAATAAGTGTTATTAAAAGAAAAGGTGATGTTACACCATGGTAAACAATTGACTGCCCCAACTTTTTTGGAGTGTGTTGCAGTCATCAGATTTGAAACGAGTGAATATTTTCAAAAATGAATTAAATTCACAAAGTAAAACATGAAATAATGTGTTAATAATGTGTTTTCAATATAGTACAGGATGAACTGAATTTTCAAAGGACTCTTTTTGTTAGGTTTTTTTTGTTTTGTTTTGTTTTGTTTTTTTTCATTTTCCATACTGTCCCAACTTTTTCGGAATTGGTGTTGTATAGAAACTAAATGTTTTACTCTATATCTTTGGAAAATTTTGCTTGAATATAAACAAACAGACTTACAGCAGGTCAAAATCATGTACTTAAAAAAATATTATGTTGTAGATTAAAAAAACAACTTTTGAATATACAATATTATTAACCATTCGTTACTGTTTCATTAGAAACATGAAGGGACATCGTCAGTCGATGGTACATAGTTCAGTTTTGTGATTGTTACAGCCAAAAATGCTTGATTTTGCTGTGGCTATTTTTTCTCTACATTTGCAAGAGTTTTTTGTGTTTTTTTTTTTTTTTCTTCAAAAAACTGCATAAATTGGCAAATTTGCAATTGCACGAAATTGTTCTGCACGGTCTTTCTCAGTGATGTTTGTTGGTAAATGAAATCGTTTCAAATATTGAGATTATGCCACAACACTGGAGATTGTAATAGCTAACTACAGTAGCCGGCACTAGCGGTGCACAAAAGCCGAGTGGAAAACTGAAGACCATCTATTGAGCGTGTGACTGCAGCAACAGTTTACTAATAGTGTGTGATTTATGTACCAACTATAGGAAGAAAACATCCAATGAAACATTTTGTTTGTTGACGTGACATGATGTGAATATGTAATTTTGAAACACAAAGAGGTCTGATTACCCTTGCGGATAGCGAGCAGGGGGGCGATGGCACTCTGGTGCCACACAGTGATGAGCAGAGTCCAAGGTAACACGATTAACACGATGGCAAGAATGTCTCTTCTCTTCGGCATCTCCAGGGTTGATTCTGTGCCTGGTCATTACCTGCATGAGGATGGTAAAGTGCATCAGTGTGAAAAAGAGAATGTGGGCCTACTAAAATAGGCTGATTGTGGTTGTACATGTCTATCCTGTTTAGTGCTCCTGCACATTAGCACTCTATTTGTATGTGTGCTATTAAGATAAGTGGAGGTTGAAGCTTCCTTTTGGTTAACTGCGGGGTTCTACAAGCAAATGATTATCAGAGCCAACTTTTGGTGTTGAATGCTTTGCATGTGACTCACTATTACGTAAGGACTAAAACACTACAGTTTGTGCAGATTTAGGAAAATAATCAACTATGGTGGGGTGTGATGTGGCCTGACATGACACCCTGAAGTATATTATTTTACAAAAAAGAGCATGTTCTGAAGTGTTTTATTTCCCATATACTGCAGCAATTTGCCAATGATTCCAATTGTCCGTTCATTGAAGAATATCGTGTCATGCATTTTATCCCTTTATAGTTACTTTTAATGTTGTGGAACGTCCGCAAAACAAGTTCGTTCATATTATCGCTTATGTTATAGCAGCTATAAACACTCGGGCACTCACTTCCTCTTGAAGTTAATAATACTAAAATGTAACTTGTTAAAAGTGCAAAACATAAACGTGGTACAAGACGTAATGTTACACCTCTACCTCGGACTGTTACAAAGTGCTGGAGACTCCTTCCGAAATGTCCTTTGTTAAATAATGTTTTAAAGCGATTAACGATTTAAATCTGTTTATTATTACATTATTACAAATAAGGATTGAGAATTAACTGTACGGTAAAGACTATAATACCTGAACATGAACATGACATGTGACATATCCTAATAATGAAAAGTGTCATTTTGGCCTCTTTGACATCAGCACTAGATTTATAACCGACCATAAACTGACTGACTGCATGATGAAGTAAACTGAATTGGTGAATGTACGTGTATGTGTGTGTGTGTGTGTGTGTGTGTGTTTATATTGGGTATCCTCTCTTACCCGTGGTTATAAGCGATGGACAGATGTGTGTTGGACGTGCAGCTCCAAAAGCCGCTTGTTAGAGATTTCGCACCAGGCCATCACCGCCCAGGTCATCTTATACAGCAAAGAACAGAACCTACAATACACACACACAATATAACAAAATAATTTAATCAACAGATACAGTATGCTAAACAAATATTCTACATGGAAAAGTTAAAGAGTTTGAGTAATTAGACTTTTAAGAAAATACTAATAGTATAGATCTTATTAAAACGTTTCATCTGGGAATATTTACTACATTAAAGAAAGTAAAAAAAACCTCAACAAAGTAAAAAATCTCATAACTTGAGTTGCAAAAGTTAAGGTTAGGGATCAGGTTAGCATTTATACCATTTCTTACAATTTTGCTATTACAATACAGAACTGAATTCAACCAAATTCCAACCACACATATATACAATACTATGACATTTTTCACATATATATTACATCATTTGATACTATGACACTTCACATATGTATGACATCACATGATCTTCTTAATTTAACTTTCTAATAGGATCGATTCAGATACAATATTTATAATATTCATCCCTCCCACTTCCTCAGAAACACAACTGATGGTCCCAATTCACCTACTGTCCGTCCTAAATAGTATCAGAAATTAGAATTAGCATGCCCAAAATCATAGTATGTTGAAATGAGTATCCCAAAGGTACCCGGATGCTCTACTACAGTATTTCCGGCAGATTTTCGAAATGTGGTTCCGTGGACACTTTTTCAGCTGATATTGCCCACATCTCCTTGCGTAACGGTTTGCTTCGCCGAATTCAACCTGGCGGACGAGTGTAACGTCGGTGATGCGTCTTCAGTATTTAATTACAAGAGGTGGAAATGAAATGTGGAAAAAGAAATCAAGGGAATGGTAAATTCAATTATATAGTACAAATTAGATAACAAATAATGAAAGAAGAAAAGCTGAAAGGCAAAGAGGAGTTTGTTTATAGTGAGAGTGCGTGTAACTAGGCTACAACATTTTCTTCCGTTACGTGACGTGTTAGTATGTCCCAGTACGTGCATACTCTTTTGCTACACACAAAAAGAGTACATACTTTTAGTGCGTAGTATAAGCAGGCGAATTGGGATACAGCAAAAGAGTCCGACTTTAAAAGAGCGACAGTCTATTGGGCCATGTTTCTTGTAAACAATGATGAATGACATTGTTCCAAAACATTTAGAACTGAAACGCATATATGATGAAGGCATGTGTGTGTGTGTGTGTGTGTGTGTGCTATTGTTTAAATGTTGATTCACACTCCCCCACATTTGGTTTATGTGAAGAGCAACAGGAGCTGACAGATTGGAAATATAAATCAATATAAATACCATGGTTTAATAGTGATAATAATAATAAGATTGATGCCATGCATCAGAGAGAAATGCTTTCATTTCAAAATTATAAAATGCATTTCTTGGGTCCAGACAATTGTGAATACATTTCATCATTAAAGGGAAAATGTGTTCATTTGTGTCAATGGCAGAAAACAAATGAGAAGATATTTTGATATTCATTTATTAATGAGCGTGTGATCAAATCATAATTACAAGCTGGAGCTTCAGAAGCATGTTACTGACCTTTACCCTTTCATTATGGTAGACGAAATGACACTCAGTGGTCGATTGGTGAGCAGTGGTGTTACATCTATTGCATTATTAATTATTGCTGGCTTGTCTATTTAATGGAGGCTTTTATGTGGAGGCACTGTACCCTGAGGGAGTTTGACGTGTTAGTTCTTTTAAGAGAGAGAATTTTGTCAATATTTACAATAGTAATGTAAAAAAAAATAAAAAATAAAAAATGGAGGTGCATCTGACGAGCATGTGAAGACATCATGAGTTTTCTGATAGACATTTGTTCAGGCAGGTCTGGTCTCGTCATCGCTGATGTTACAACCAAGCAATCACACAGGTGATGTCCAGATGCCTGCGGCAATACTCTGAGTGTGTGCTAGAGAAATAAATGTGCAGGTGGAGTGGAGGGGGTGGAGTTCAATTATCTGTCAATTTCCTCCTTCCCTGAACGGGTAATGCATGTATCATCAGCAAAAGCACATGGAGGAGAATGCTAAACATCACAGGCTGAGTTATAGACCTCAACAATCAATGTCTGAGATGGTCCGGATAACAGGCAGAGCTAACCAGCCGTGAACAAATCATCATCTAACTGGTGGCTAACCAGTTGTCACAGAGATTACTGGTGCACGACAAGAGAAGTTCAACGCACAAGCTGCAAATTGAACAGCGACGACTCTGCCGTGTTCGTGACACGGCGACACTCTGATTCTTTATTATGCCGAAGACGAGCAAGGCACCTGTGTTCAAATAATAATCTCTTATCTCCACTGTGTCTACTGAACATGCTGATTCGGTTGCGCTTGCTAATGTTTGGGTCGCAGAACAAAGAGGGAGCTTAATGAAAAGCCTCTTGTATACTTAGCAGCTCATTTCTTAAGTCTAGCCAGCACTTTGAATACGTTTCAGTAATGACTGGAGCTTCCCCGAGGAGAGGAGCCACAAAAGGTCATTATTGACGTGCCTGTCACTTCATTTGTGCACGTCAGCAAAGGTGAAATCTAAAAGTGACGTATTGATTTCAGATGCCTGAAGCTGGTTTAACAAAAAGGACAATGTACAAAAATGAGCATCACTATCCATGTACCAAAAAAATCCCATGGAATAAAAAAAAAAGAAGAAATTGTGTCATTTCTTTTCTCATGCTTGATTACATTTCCTCTTGCCTTAATACTGGAGGCAATCATCCTGTCAAGTGAGGATGCTATCAGTATCTTGAGATAAATGCATGGAAATTGTACCCATAAGTTATTTTAGTGTTTTCCACCTGCTTCGAATAAGTCCAAGTTTTCCATGGCATGGACCCAAACTTTTTAACTGTAAAATACAATAAATTCCATAAACCATTGTAGAATCTTTAATTAAATGAGTTATAATGTGTGGTATATATATATATATATATATATATATATATATATATATATATATATATATATATATATATATATATATATATATATACACAGTGGGGGAAATAAGTATTGCACACCAGACTTTGGTATTAACTCAAGAAATCCACATATATAAAGAAATCCAAACATTAATGTCCATAAATGAAGTTATGTGTAATAAAGGGGAATGACAAAGGAAAAAAAGTATTGAAGATGCTAAGAAAAAGCAGTTCTCCAAGGCAAGGTAAGGCAAGGAACCAGCTGAAATCCGTAAGTAATTATACCCCCTATCTGTGCAAAGTAATACCAGCTGGGTTAGTAAATTGATGGTCTATATAATGGCTTTTCGTTATCAAGGTGTCACACAAGAAACATCTCATGATGGGTAAAAGCAAAGAGCTCTCCCAAGACCTTTGCCACCTTATTATTGTGAAACAATATATATATATATATATATATATATATATATATATATATATATATATATATATATATATATAGTATTGTGCCAAAGTCTCAGGCACATGCAAAGACATGTGCCTGAGACTGTAGAGAAAAGATGCCTTCAAAAATGATTAAATTAAGTGTTTCTCCATTTAAAAAAAAATACCATAAACAGCAATAAACAGTAATAAATGAAACAAAGTCAGTATTTAGTGTAATGACCCTTTGCTTAAAAAAAAGTAGTCTCAGGTAGAATTAGTGCAGTTTTATAAGGAAATGAGCTGTAAGTTTTATTGAGCATCTTGCTCAACCAGCTACGGTTCTTCTGGAGACTTTGACTGTTGCACTTGCTTCTGATTTTTCCAGCAACACCCAGCAGCCTTCATTGTGTTTTTGAATATCATCATTATGAAAAGTGTCTCTTACCACTTAATATGCTGGTTTCTTCAATGACATAAAAAAAAAACAAAAAAAAAAACTTTTTTTGTAGCATTTAATTCTGTGATAGAAAACTAATGTTTGGAAATCTAAAATGTTTTTGTACTGACTGTCATAAAATAAAAATCTATAACATAGTTTGTTCTGAAAAAAGTTTGACTTTTGCACAGTACTGTATATACTCTCTATATATTGAAAATATACAGTGAGAAAGAAGAAAAACAGTGAACTCAGTGACAAAACTTTAACATGGTCTTCAAATAAACAGCGTTCGTTGTTAATCATGGTTTTTGAATGCGCTGCCAGAGGTTTCGTTTACGCTTTCAAAATTTTCATTTACACTCTGCAAGTTTACGTTCATCATTCTGGCACAAACCTCACATGTGGGTGGGTCTTAACAGCAATTTACTCTTATTGTCTAGTGAGACTTAACTGTGGACTGTAACTCACTGTTCACTTGCTGCCTAATATAACCCACCCCTTAACAGGTGCCACTCTAACTAGATAATACATTTTATTCACGTCACCTCTCAGTGGTTTTGATGTTATGGCTGATCAGTGTATATTTATATTAATTAATTAATTTATATGAATTATGCATTTTATTTAATGTATTTTATAGCATTCATCCAGGTGCTTGACATGCTAACATTGTACACTTATCCGCTGCTATTGGTGGATATGACTAATTTTACTGTACGTTTGGAAAAACTCCTGAAGGAAGCTCTCGACTTCTATTTATCTGTCCTTTGACCTCTTCTACTTCATTCATAACTGCCTAATAAGCCATCATCATTAGACCCTGCTCTGTGATCATGAATGTAACTACAGTCTTTTCTTCACTACTGTACTTCTCCACACACACACTGCTTTACTTACAGGAGACTGGAGAGAAAAAGCTTTAAGCACGATTCACTCTGACCCCTTAGACCATAAACATCAAAATGAAAAGAGCAAACAGGTCAAACCAGGCAGAGAGGGGTTTTTTTTTTTTTTTTTTTGCCAGAGGATTCACATGGAATGCACAAAACGCAGCTTGCTCAGAGAATGCATCACAGAGAAGGGGGTAGTGGAGGGGGACAAGTAAATAAACTGATATTCACCAAGGACAGTTTGTGTTTCAGCAGACCCAATATACACACTGATTGAGTGATTACATTCAGGACAAGTTAAAAAACAATTTGATCTCTGGAGAATGACTGCATATCGACACAAAAAAAAGAGAGATGTGTGGATGATGCTCTTCGCTGTGGTGTGACAGTGAGCGATTTTCTGACAAAAGGAAACCGCATTAGGGAATACAATCATTCTACAGACTATGTACTGACTTTATTTATTAGAATCTCCAACCCTTTCTGACAGCTTAATACCACATTCTCATTTTTTATTCAGGAGCATCACCATTTTCCATCCTACAGATCATAACCTGTGCGTTCTGTTCAGGTCATAATGACCCATTAGATAAAAGGTCTATTAACCTTTTATCAAATTGGAGAATATTATGTCATTTCCATGTGCTCGGATCGAGTTCTCCGAAGAACATTAAAATCCAGTTTGGATATGGAAGAGTTTGTGTTCTTGTCTTTTTGACTTGTGAGTAACAAGGTGATACTGCCCAGCGTCCTCAAGCACGTGGAGGGCTTTTTGTATTTATTTATTTATTTTAACTTAGGGAGTTTTCATTGGGCTCTTTTATGCAGGTAGAAAAAAAGTGCACTTTAAAAACTGAATGGAAAATGAATGAATTAAAAAAGTTCAAATGAAATCCAATGTTCTCCCCGTGCTGCTGGGGTTTCCTCCGGGTACTCCGGTTTCCTCCCCCAGTCCAAAGACATGCATGGTAGGCTGATTGGCGTGTCTAAAGTGTCCGTAGTGTATGAATGGGTGTGTGAGTGTGTGTGATTGTGTGCCCTGCGATGGACTGGCACCATGTCCAGGGTGTACCCCCCCTTGTGCCCGATGCTCCCTGGGTTTGGCTCCAGGTTTCCCCGTGACCCTGAAAAGGATAAAGCGGTATAGAAGATGGATGGATGGATGGAAATTAAATCCACTGAAATCGAAACCATTAGGAAAATATCATGTTTGGATAAGACACAAAAGTCTTTCAATATAGAGGTGATGCAAAAATATATATAAATAATAACATATGGGGATGCTGCAAAAAAAAAAATAGTATCTTGTGTATCACATGACAATATATTGAATATGGGCAAATGTATTGAAATGATTATATAAGATTATTCATCCTTTTTTTGGTGATCTTACTCATTTCAAGCTTCAAATTGTTTTTTTTTTCTGTTGGCAGATAATTGTTCTTGTTTCATGAAGTAAATACTTAAAATTATAAAAAAATTATTTGAAAATAGAACGAGATCGTTTCAAGCTTTATGTTAGTAAAGAATGTGTAAAGGTTTAAAAATCTTACACCTAGTTCACTGTAATCTTATAATAGTAAATACTAGATCAAATGAACTCTATTCAAGATATTTTCACTTTTTCTACTAATCAGTCCCTCCAGGATTTAGCGCTTTTGTGATCGCAGAAATGAACACAAAATCAATCAAACGCTATAATATTTGCAGGAGCTTGCAATTTTTTTTTAAATTCCACAGATTTGGGTTATGTGACGTGGGTCATGTGACATCATCACAAGGCACATTCAGCCAAAGTCCTCTTCGATTTATGTGCGTCAAACATGAGTACAGCTAAAAGGTCTCATTTATTAACAAACGTCACTGCGAAAGACCGTGCAGAACTATTCCATGCCATTGTCGTTTCGCCAATTCAAATAGTTTTCTGCAAAAAAAAAAAAAAAAGCACAAAAAGCCACAGCAAAATGAAACATTTTTAGCCGCAAAAATCACAAAAAAACTCCACGGAATTCTGTACAGACTGACTAATCCTCTTTGTACTTTGTATCACACGTCTACAGAAAAAAAGGGGAGAAACAACATCAGAAAGCTGTGGGTGAATTTGAAATTTACCTACATGCCTGCTTGGAGTTAGATTCAACATATTTTCCTAAACAACTGTTTAAAATTATGTATAAATATTAAATTCCTAACCAATAATTGTATAAAATGAATGAATGGAGCGAGTGAGTCATGGCTTCATGTTCAGTCTCGCTCAGTCAGTGATGCATTACACATAAAGTGTATTTATCAAGACCCATTTTTAATCAGAAGTAGCGTATGAGTTGACGGAATGAGCAGAAACAAGGACTAATTAACCAGACGTTAATATAACTAGTTTGTGTTTAACTCTGGGAGGACCAATGACTGTATACATGAGTGGACAACATAACGTACCACTGTGCACATTTAAAGCCTTTTTGTTTGGTCGAATGGAAAGTCGCCATTTTTGATTTTAGCTCTGGTCAAAATTGGAGCCAGACTCTGCGCAGTAGAGACCTTGGAGTCAGAGCATGTTGACTCCAGTCCAACTATATTGGTCCTGGATACCCCCCTGTTTCAAGCCGATATCGGTCCGATTGTTTTGGTGCAGATCCGAGCGCGATTGCCGTGTTCATATACGTGTAAACGGACCAAACCAAAGGAGAAAACGTGCCAGGTTCCAAAACAAATGCTCCAAACGAGCCAGCTGTACAAACACCCTGAGATAGGCTTCAGGCTCCACATGACCCTGTGTAGGATAAGCAGTATGGAAAATAGATGGATGGATAGATGAAGGTGAACAGAGTGTGTATAATATACAGTACTGCGCAATAGTCTTCGGTACATGCAAAGAAATGCTGTAAAGCAATGATGCCTTAGAACATAATGAAATGAAACATTTCTACAAAAAACATAGCAGACCACAATACACTAAACAAAGTCATTATATGGTGTGACAACCCTTTGCTTTAAAAAAAAAAAAAAAAAAATCAGTGGACTACAATTGGTGCAGTTTTATAAGGAAATTGGCTTGGCGAATCTGTTACAGTTCTGGAGACTCTGACTGTCGCAAATTTATTTGCGTGCAAAACCCAGCTTTATGTTTTTTTTTTCCCTAGAAAGTGGTCTGTTACATAATATGTTTCTTTCTTTACTGATGTACAAACTCTTCTTCTGTAGCATTTAATTTGTGCTTGGAAAAGTAATGTTTGGAAATATAAAATGTTTTGTACTGCCTCAATAATGCAAAAGTCATAAAATAAACCTCTATAACAAAATTTGTACTAAAAAAAAGAGTGTCGAAAAATAGGAGGCCTTTTGCACAGTACTGTAAATCAGTAATATAAAAGGAAAACAAGCTCTGCTACGGTAATTCGGTCAGTTAAATCATTCTGTGTATTTAGTCTATTGCATACATAATGTAAAAAATATTATTATTATTATTTTTACAGAATTAGATTTTTATTGATAGTTCAAGATTTTCCACTGTCAGATCATGCTTGTGTCACAATTTTACAAGTACATTGCTGTGAAATCTAAATAAATGGCCTGCATCAGTGAGTCATCCATTGCTAAGCAGTGAACAGAACCCGAGGATTAAGAGATGAAACATGTTTAACCATCGCTGATATTGTACGCTACTGAATGCCAGTACTGCCTCAGGTACACATTTGTGTGTAATTATATGGTTTGATAATGTAATCAGGCTACTGCACTGAGCGTCTTCCTGGCTCTGATTTAAAAGCGAATGACTTTTTCATTCTCTGTAAAAGGTGAGTAAGCAGAAGGTGATGAAGACTGATGGTTTGGGGCGTGTCTCAGTCAAACACACTGCCTCAGTGCTGATGAAAAATTAAACGGGTCAGCCGAGCCCTGAACCTGGGAAGCTGCAGCTCTCCAACTCTTATTCTTTTAGAATAGCATACCATAGTATAGTTGTAGTATAGTATACCATACCACAACGCTGCTAAATTCTCGTACCTGATTGGTCAGAAGATGTTGACTCATTTTCTACAGCAGCAGCTCTGATAGTAGTTCTAACTCCAAGTCAAATCACAGGTTCACATTAATACACTCATTCTAATACGTTATCATTTCGACAACAAAATGAGAAAGTCTTCAGGATAGAGGACTTTGCACTTTGTTGTTGCTGTGCAACATGACAAGCTGTATTTCTGCGTCATAGACTTCAGAAGAGAGAGAAAAAGAGAGGCAGGTGAGGGAATGACTTATTTATAACTTACAAAGGTAATAACAGTAACTAACTTGCTTTGTGGACACTCCAGAATATTAAACGTAACTACGAATGGATAAAATGTACGATGTGTCATTCTTCAATAAAGAGATTATTTTGAAAAATCATCAACTTCAAGATGTTAATGGCCCTCCGCATCACACCGCACCGTTAGTAACTAATTTTCAGCTCCGTCATACTGGTACTTTATTCAAATAAAACTGAAAAGTTTTCATCTGAAGAATTATAGGGACTAAAACTGACTTATTGACTAAAACTGAAGCCTTTTGGTCAATAAAAACATAAAGTTTTCTTTCTTTTTGCTCTAAATCGTCCCCTTTATCATCTTTCTAAGTTTCCACAACTTACATGTATACATTACAATGTTTCCTACTTAAACTGAATGCCAGACAAATGCATATTGTCACTACAGTCTTACTAAATCCTTTCTACTTCTGGCTAATTGAAAGTGGTTGAAATGATCATGTAACTAGTTTCCTGTGTAGTGCCAATTTCCCCTCCCTTTTCAATGAGTCGGTTTATGTGGATCAGTATTTCAATGAGAGTCGACTCCCAAACGGTTCATTGCCATTTCTTTTTCTAAGCCAGTTAAAGTCTGTAATGTTTTGACCAGTGATTGTCCTTCTTTGCTTAACCATGTCTGAAGTTTCGTAAAAACTTACTTTATCTTCTAATGAACAAAATATCATTATTCGCCTCGAATAAAAATCAGCGAGTCTCTCAGGGTTCACCTATAAGATCCGACTCAAAGAGCCGACTTGTTCACTAGCCAGAGTCTCTAACAAACAGCAGCTCCTTCGGCTCCTTCATCTCCGGGGTTGTGGGTTTGAATCCCGCCTCCGTCCTGTGTACACAGAGTTTGCATTCGGAGGTTTCCTCCAGGTACTCTGGTTTCTTCCCCCAGTCCAAAGACATGAGATATAGGCTGATTGCCATTTCCAAATTGTCCGGAGTGTGTGAATGTGTGCGCCCCGAGTTCCCTGGGAGAGGTTCCAGACTCCCTCACAACCCTGTGTAGGAGAAGCGGTATGAAAAATGGATGGATGGACTGACAATTCTGTGCAAGTACTTAAATCCATGCAGATTTTTTCATTCATTCATTCACTCATTTTCTTTATGAAAGAAATATCATTGTTCTGAAAGAATATTTCTCTCATATCCTAACCATTTAACATTATCCAACACAAGTGCCTGAACTAATAACTAAAAACTGTATATTTCATTTTAGGGTCTATTAATGCCCAAGAATGGATTTGTCCATCTTCTTCTTTCAAAAAAATAAAATAAAATAAAAAATCAAATATTAATAGACTACTTATTATGGATAGGACTTGGCTCCACTCCTGCAGGCTCACTGCCAGCAGTTACACAGATTTATACACTCCAGTTGATGCAATTTGGAGTCTGGGCTTTAACTGAAAAATTCATATTGAATTTCATACAAGAAAGTGATAAATATATTTACATGCATTAGCTTTTGGTAGAAGTGTAACCGAGGCCGGAGCGAAAACACTCTTGATTCAATCATCTCCCAAATTATTAAAGGAGTCATGTCATGATTTCTAATGTTTTCCTTTTGTTTGGGTGTGTGATGTACCCGTTTGTACATGTATAAGATCTGCAAAATCACAAGGCTCATAGTCTCCCCAAATGGATTTATTTTATCTAACAGAGAACACTGCTCCAGACCTGCCCAAAACACATCATTCGAAGTCCAGATATTATTTCCTTAACGTGTCTACGACACAGCGTGCACTATCAGCATAATCCCGCCCAAAAGCAGGTACGAAAAAAGAAGGCGAAGCGTCAGTGAATTGTTTGGCGACATGTCGTAGAGACGCTCTGTGTTTTGGTGCGAAAGCAAAACCCCTTTGTTTAGCCTTCCGAAAACGCATGAAATTATGAATCAGTGGTTACTGTTTATTTATAACGCTGTTCCTGAGTAGTACAACCCAAATGTTTGCTTGTGCACAGCACATTTTACAGAGGACAGCTTCCTAAACCTGTGCAAGTACAAGGCGTTAAAGCATGTTAACCTATTCTACTACACCCAATGAACAAAATATTTTAAAACATTTTAAAAAATCATGATATGACCCCTTTAATAAGTGCAGTTTTTCTGTGTTGCATTAATCAGCAAATACTATGAGTTGACTTTGCCATTCAACTACCTGCAGATGTTGGCAGTGTGATTTCGCCCTTGCTTCATCTATACCTAAATAGAGCGATATAGCGGCACTTTAATCCTTTAATCTGTCCAGTTCTCTCACCTCTCAAGCTCTAGTAGAGCTGGACAATAGAAGCTCTTGCTGGTGAATACTGAACCACAGTTAAGAATAAATTTCAAACATGGAAAGAAATTAATGCCAAAGCTGATTGTAACCAGAGCAAATTTACATTACAGCTCATGCTTTGGCTTCACACAGTGACTCTGTGAGAGTGACACACACACACACACACACAAGTACAAGACACAGCAACCCACAAATTCCGATATCACAAGTCTAATGAGCAAGACACACACACACATATACAAAATAAGACAAAGCTTCAGTTCAAGATCATAACAGAAATCCCTAGATGCATAAAGCCGGGCTCATAAAGTTGCTTCAAAAATAAAAATCCCAAACTTTTCAACCACAAACTTTTTGTTTTTCGAGAATTACACAAGAGATTCTCATCAAATAGTCATTTGCTAAATTGGGACAGCGTGTGTGATGTGCGAAAGTTCAACACTCTGTGTGGGTGCAAAGATGAATCAGGAAGCAGAGACTGGGCTACTGTAGGATTTTAATGTTGTCTTTGTGCCAAGTAATGGAGTGGTTTTTCAAAAACCAGCAATTAACCTATTAAACTCTTGGCTCATTATTTAGTTATTAATCTTAAAGCAGTTTATTCAGTAACTGCTATGAATTCATCATTAACCAAAGTAAACTAGGAAAAGGATATGAGGAATTTAAGAATGGAGGTTAATTAAACTAAAAGGTATTTTATTATAATTTATTACCTATTATACTTTTTATTATTAATAATAGTAATAGTAAAAGAGTAATAGTATTATCCCACACACACAAACCCCCCCCTGTATTTCCTGTAACCTTCTGCATCACAACCCTTTTTTATATATTTTTTTTCCTTTTTTCTTTTTTCTTTGCCATGTACAGTCAAATGAGACCTGACACCTTTGCTGGAAAAAAAGAAAACATCACAGAGATTCTAATGGTTTCTACTACAAATAACATTAGAAAACATCAGCTAACCATTAAAACCATTACCATTACCATTATTGGTCCTTAATGGTGTCTACTAGACATAACATGGCACCAATAGAAAACAACAAATTACCAGTAGAGACCCACAGGGACCATTATAGTTTCCATTAAAATCAGTGCAATTCCCTTTATAAGCATAAACCCATCAACAATTCTAAGAGGGTTTCTATTGTTGTTGTTATTTTTTTTTCCAGCAGGGACAGCATCCAAAAATTGAACACACAGAATATGTGTGCAGAATTAGATAGAATATGTGTGGGAGATGGTGGATTTTTATCTGAAACATCCTGTCTCTATGGAATCTTTGTGTACTATGCTTAACTTTAACTACATCTACTGTATAATTATTATGGAACAGCATGGTGGTGCACTGGGTTGTACAATCGCATCACAGCTCCAGGGTCACCGGTTTGACCTTCAGCTCAAGTTACTCTGTGTGTGGAGTTTCATACAGTGGCAAGAAAAAGTATGTGAACCTTTTGGAATTTCATGGTTTTCTGCATAAATTTGTCATAAAATGTGATCTGATCTTCATCTAAGTCAAGGGTATTGACAAATATAATGTGCCTAAAATAAAAACACAAAATAAATTCTGATCCCTCATGTCTTCATTGAACACACTCATTCAATATTCAAAATGGCAGTGGAAAAAGTAAGTGAACACAGAATTAATAACTGGTTGACCTCCCCTTGGCAGCAATAACCTCAACCTGGCGCTTTCTGTAGCTGTGGATCAGACCTGCACATCGTTCAGGAGGAATTTTAGCCCATTCTTCCTGCAGAACTGCTTTAGCTCTGTCGTATTCTTTGGATGTCTCATGTGTATGGCTCTTTTCACTTCATTCCATAGCATCTCTATTGGGATGAGGTCTGGGCTCTGACTCGGCCCCTCCAAAAGGCGGATTTTGTTTTTCTGAAGCCATTCTGTTGTGGACTTGCTCCAGTGTTTTGGGTTGTTGTCCTGTTGCATCACCCAACTTCTACACAGTTTCAGCTGACGTACAGACATTTTCACATTATCCTGAAGAATTGTCTGATATACTTGGGAATTCATCTTCCCCTCAATGATTGCAAGCTGGCCAGGCCCTGATGCAGCAAAGCAGGCCCAAATCATGACGTTTCCTCCACCATACTTTACGGTTGGGATGATGTTTTCATGATGATATGCCGTGCCCTTTCTACGCCAGATGTAGTGCTGTGCAGTTTTTCCAAATAGTTCAATTTTAGTTTCATCAGTCCACAAAACATTTTGCCAATACCGCTGTGGAGTGTCAATGTGCTCTTTTGCAAACTTCAGGCGTGCAGCTATGTTCTTTTTAGTAAGCAGTGGCTTCCTTCGTGGTGTCCTGCCGTAGATACCCTGCTGGTTCAATGTTTTACGTATTGTAGACTCATGAACAGAGATATTAGCCAGTTCCAGTGATGCCTTCAAATCTTTGGCTGTCATTCAGGGTTGTTTCTTTACCTCATTGATGAGTCTTCGTTGTGCTCTTGGTGTCATTTTGACTGGGCGCCCACTTCTTGGCAGAGTAGCAACAGTCCCAAAGTGTCTCATTTGTAAAATGTTTGCCTAACTGTTCTTAAAGTCTTTGAAATCACTTTGTAACCCTTGCCAGCTTTATGTAAATCAACAATTCTTGATCGTTGATCTTCTGAAAGCTCTTTTTGGCGAGGCATGGCTCACATAAGCATGTGCTTCTAGTGCAGCGCAAACTCCAAAGGTTTGAGGGGTTTTTATCAGTCAAAGTAGCTGTAGTCCACCCCTCCACACTCATTTTCTTAACGAGACTCCAGGTGTGCTAAAACCTGACTCCAATTAGCTTTTTTCAGGTCATTAACTCAAGGGTTCACATACTTTTTCCACAAGCACTATGAGTTTTTTTTTGGTTGTTCTCAATAGAGACATGAGGGATCAGAATTTATTTTGTGTTTTTATTTTAGGCACATTATATTTGTCAATACCCTTGACTTAGATGAAGATCAGATCACATTTTATAACAAATTTATGCAGAAAACCATGAAATTCCAAAAGGTTCACATACTTTTTCTTGCCACTGTATGCTCTATATTCTCACTATTTCCATGTTGGCTTCCTCCAGGTTCTCCGGTTTCCTCGTACCTCCAAAACACATGCCTGTATGTGGACTGGCTACTCGAAATTGTCTATATTTGTGAAATATAAATAATAAAAACATAAATAGATGTCCCAGTCATGGTGTATTCTCGCTTCATGCGCAGCATTCCCAGGATAGGTTACCTGACCAGGATAAAGCACTTAATTAAGACGAGTGAATGAATTAGTAAAATTATTACTTAAAAAGAACAGTCAAAAATCAAACTTGCCTTTCTGACATTTTCCCACAATGCTGGCCAGTCCAGGCACTTAGCATTAAGTATGCAGTGTGTATGTGTGTGCAGTGAGTGTATAAAACTGCACTAACTTTATTACAAGACCATTAAAATCCTCCTGCTCTGTAAGAGTATCTACTGAACTGCTGCAGCAAGAAGGCAAGAAAAGTGAAGCTCCTCTAATGAGGGAAGATTCCACTTTCAAAAGATCCTCGAGTCCCTGATCCATAATTACAGGCTTGTTTGTTGGCAAAAACACATAATTATACGAATTTGATCAGTGCTAATTAAACCATAGGGAAATAACCCAAAGACAGCTTTGTTGGGTGGCGGAAGGGTATTACAGGTTTTAATTAAAGGTGCACCGATATGTCCCTCATACAGTAGATACATTACCTAAGAGTTTTAGCTTTGTATATGATGTCCACTTAATTTACACAATGGATAAAGAGTGGTGAAACTCTGGATTTGTTAGAAATCTAAAGACATTGGTTCAACCAATGAGTACTAAATACATACCGATGAACGACAAGCAGTTTAGTTTTTGCAAGAAATCAGTCACGACTGTGATTGAAAGATTTGAATGCTCTTTAAAGAAAAAACAAAAACAATCTCTTAGAATTCTGAGTCATCTCGCTGCTTGCTGTTAAATAGGAAATATGACCTTTAAGAGCTGCAAAGGGCTATCAGATTATCCATGGGTCAGTTACCTTTAGCGTGGCTTGCACCAAGCTCTGGATGATTCCACATACTGCGTAAACAACATGCTCTATATCTCTGCTTTAATGTTGAGTTAGTCCTCTAATTAAGCAGTAGTGTAATTGAAAGGTGATGTCAAACGTAGCAACAACAACAACAACAACAAAAAAAAGCCACTAGGTGTAATTTTTTAGTACAGAATGCCAGACCTTCGTGAACTCGTTTAATTTGTAAATATCACGACATTGCAATATTCTGGTCTGCTTTAATACCATGTAATTTACTAATACAGTCAAACATCCGTTCAACTCCGTTGTTTTCTTACTTGTATAATTATTCAGGCTGATGATGTGTGTGATTTATTCCTTTGGCACTCCGTCATTAGCTTTGAACCTGCTACCAGGATTGATTTCCGCTGATGCACTTCTTAATGGCTTAAGTAATTAAAACGTATATGTATGTGCTACAGTACTGCTCCAGTCACTTTATTATTTTAGGGCATGGAGATGACTGCAGGAAATGCGATTGTCATACACTGAAACCCACACACACAAACACACACACAAAGACACATTTGTATTATGGGTTTTTTCCAATGCCTTATGTATTAATGTAGCTGAATGCTACTCGGTCTACACCCAGCCCTAAACTCATTAACACAAAAGAAGCCTTAATAAAAGCTGCAATTAAAAAAAGGCTATTCTCTTCATAGGAATAAACAAAAAAATTGTAACATGGTGAAATATGTATTTGTGTCATTATGCTGAAAAAATATCACACACGCACAATCTGTGTAAATATTACAAAAGTGATAAAAACTAGTTCCATTGAACTGTAGACTTGATATACTGTATGTTTCTCATGATGATGATAGCAGTGTTGATCACATTTACTAGCATCAAAGCATGTATTACACCTATTGTTATGAACTTATAAGATGCACGAACATACGAGATGCTGGACATCACAGTGGTCTAAACATTAAAGTGCAAATTAGTGCTGTATAATATACTTGAACTCAATAGTTTAGAGAATTAAATGCAACATTGCTAGTGAAGACACTTATTATAGTTTATACCACAGCGATGTTGAAGTCTCAAATCAGATTAGTCATAAGGTGAGCTTTTCTATAACATTTTAACAGCAGCTCTGATAGTAGTTCCGGCTGCAAGGTTAATATTCATGCACTGGTTTTAATACATTAGTGTTTCTGTAGTAATACACAGGGACTTCTATAGCAGGCATTCCACATAATCTAAGACTAATTTCCATCTTTTCATTTTCTGTACCGCTTATCCTACACAGGGTCATGTGGTCCTACACAGGAGCCTATCCCAGGGAAATTGGGGCACAAGGCAGGGGCACACCCTGGATGGGGTGCCAACTCATCGCAGGGCAGACACATTCACACACCCCTTCACACACTATGGACAATTTAGAGATGCCAATCAGCCTACAGCGCATGTCTTTGTGCTGGGGGGAGGAAACCAGAGCACTCTGAGGAAACCCATGAAGCATGGGGAGAACATGCAAAAGGGAGTCTCCAGATTCAGCACTTTGTAACAGTCAATATTAAGCTTTTTTTTTTTTTTTTTTTTTTTTTTTAAATCGCATTAACTTCAAGAGAAATGAAAAAAGAGAAAGTGGTGAAGGAATGAATGTTTGTAGTTGCTATAATGTAAGTGTAACAGGAACTAACTTGTTTGGTTGACATTCCACAATCAAACATAGGTAATAAATGGATAAAAAGTATGCTGCTTTGTTCTGTTGTTAGGAATTGCTGTGGCATAAAAGGAATACTTCAGTAACAGTAAGTGTCTATCAATTCTGTTTGTCAAATTGATCAATTAGCAACAGAAGTAAGAAAAGCCAAATGAGTAGACAACTTGCAAAATACATGCAGTTCATAATGGAACTGTGTCCAATACAGATTTCTTTCCAATAAAGAAAAAAACTTTTTTTTTTTCAGGAAATAATGTCAGTGTCAGGGGTTTAGCTGAAGGATATTTAATTCAAATGTGATCTATTAAAAGACCAAGCAGACAATCCACAGGGTGGAGCAAACTCAGAGAAAATCAGGGTCAGGTGAAAACAGAGTACATCAGGCTAGGGCAAATTCATAAAATAATAAATAATACATACATACATATATACATACATACATACATAAACAAACAGAACAAATTCAAAAGCAGAATTTCAATCAGAACAAAAGGCTCAGGCTTGCCACTAGCAGAACGCATTAGTGAAACTCATATACTGAATGTGAATGTCTGAGTTACTCAAAGGCATTAGTGTAATTGGGAACAGGTGTACATGATTAGTAATCAGAAGAATACTAAGAACTAGATAGATAAGGTTCATCAACAAACTTTGGTGTTGATTTGAGAAAGCAAGTCTGCTAGGGTGTTGCTAGGTGGTTGCTGGGGTGTTCTGGGTGGTTGCTAGGTGGTTGCTAGAGTGTTCTGGGTGGTTGCTAAGGTGTTGCTAGGCGGTTGCTAGCATGTGGCTAGGCGGTTGCTAGGCTATTCTTGGTGGTTGCTAAGGTGTTGCTAGGCAGTTGCTAGGGTGTAATGAGTGGTTGCTAGGGAATTGCTAGGCAGTTGCTAGGGTGTTCTGAGTGGTTGCTAGGCGGTTGCTAAGGTGTTCTGGGTGGGTGCTAGGCAGTTGCTGGGGTGGTTGCTAGGCAGTTGCTAGGGTGTTGGGGTGGTTGCTAGGCAGTTGCTAGGGAGCTAGACAACATCCCAATACTTTTGGAGCAAGACTGTGCCCCAATACTTTTGGAGCTAGACAGCATCGCAATACTTTTGGAGCTATGCAGCGTCCCAATACTTTTGGAGCCAGGCAGCGTACCAACACTTTTGGAGCCAGGCAGTGTCCCAATACTTTTGGAGCTAGACAGTTTTAGAGCTAGACAGCGTCCCCACACTTTTGGAGCTAGGCAGTGTCCCATGACTTTTGAAGCCAGATGGTGTCCCAATACTTTTGGAACAAGACAGCATCCCAATACTTTTGGAGCAAGACAGCATTCCAATAATTTTAGGCTTCAGGCCGTGTGCACTCAGGTGTGTGTGAGTTCTGACAGTTGAAGCCAGGCTCCCTCAATGTAAGTGAATGGGAGTTTTGGGGAATTTGGGGAAAATCGTTGCAACCGGAATACCGATACTCCGATCAGTTTGGAAAAATACTGCCTGATCAGTGTGATTGGCCTGAAGGTCTGGGCCGAGTTTGGTGCATGTAGCTTGAAAGTTCTGGGAGGAGTAGCAATTAAATATTTTGGGTCTCAGAAGAAGGAAGTAGAAGAAGAAGAAGAAGAAGAAGAGGTAGAAGTAGAAGAAGAAGAAGAAGAAGAAGAAGAAGTAGAAGAAGAAGAAGAAGAAGTAGAAGTAGAAGAAGAAGAAGAAGAAGCTTCTAGAGCAGAACAGGATGTTGTCCTTCTCAAGCCAACATAATAATAAGAATTAGGACCGGCTCGTGTGATACGAGTCACATGATATGATCTGTAGTTTGTTAGCTGTCTAAGGATCTTGGGGAATGGAGTTTATGTTTTCAAGTGAGGCTGGCAAATGTAGTATATGATATACACTAAATGGTCACTTTAATAGGAACACTTGTACAAGAGGTCAAGAGCTTCAATTAATGTTCACATCCATCATCAGAAGCTGGAAGAATCTCAGTGATCTCAATGACTTTGACCGTGGCATGGTTGCTAGTGCTGGACAGTTTCAGAAACTGCAGCTCTCCTGGGATTGTCATGCGTAACAGACGCTAGAGGTTACACAATACGGTACAGAGGGCTAAAAAACATTCATTGAGTGGCAGTTCTGCAGGCAGAAACACCTTGAGAAGTCAGAGGAGAATGACCAGATGGTTCGCGCTGACAAAAACGCTACAGTACCTCAAATAACAACTCTTCACAACCGTATTGAACAAGAAAAACATCCCAGAATGCCCAATACTTCAGGCCTTGAGTTGTGTGGGCTACAACAGCAGAAGACAACATCGGTTTTCACTAATGGCAGACAAGAACAGGAATCAGAGGCTCACTGGGCAGCTGAAGACCAGGCAATGCTTTTCTGTCCAGTTTCAATGAACCTGTGCAGTGGAAACCTGGTTACTCTTATTGCCATTGTTACCACAATGTCTTTTTTGGATTTTTAAATGAATTACACAACAGCCCTGAACTGCATTAGCTTTGACATTTCATGTGTGACTATTAAATTTGTTCTGAAGTGTGAACAGATTCATCCTGTTGTTTGGGTTCCCAGCTCTACAGATCAGGCAAGATTAGAGTTATACACACACAGGGACTTGCTGGAGGTTATGACTGTGCTTTTATTAAGCAGGAAAATGTCATGCAGCATTGGTTGTAGCTCAGTTCTGACCCGAAAAGACTCACATATCCTCAATAGCACTTACTGGCATTTAACACTGCTGCATAGTCCCAGTCAGTCACACTGAAATGTGCAGTATGAGGAAACACTGACACGCTGATGCTAGGTATCAGCGGCAACCGAGGTGCTGTGTCAGTGGTTCGGAGCTTGAGCGATGATTTTGCTGAGACACCTGAGACTGAAGCAACATTACTAATGTCATCTCTAAGGAGCTGTGACACAGAACAAGCAGAGGTTCTGAAGAGAATACAGAGATGTAACCAAAATGCAAGAAACAAGAACACTGCTAAAGGGGATGTGGGGTTTAAAATCCCAAGAAAAGATATGGAAAGATTTACTACAGTCTATTTGATGAACTGTAGGATTATGCTTAATTTGCAGGACATTTTCAGCTGCCCTGTGTGCAATTATATTTAATCCACATTAGGCAGAATGAGAACATTGAAGCCCAAGTCTATAAAATCTAATAATCCAACCAGAAATTGACATCCTCCTGTGTCTACTATCACCGTTTCTGCACGGCTCCTCGCTTTCTGCTCTTTACAGGTTTAAAACGGCTTAGTGACAGCACTAGAGTGCTTTAGGGAACCAGAGCGCAAACTGCACTGGCTTCTGACCAAACCATTAAACAGCGGCTGGAGGGAAGCACGAACCCTAATTAACTCTCATGGGACGGCCACATTACACATGGAAATGGCTCCAATTAGGCCTCCCCATGATAAATTCCTGAAGAAGACAAAGCGCAAGAGTTTTAATGGAGTCAGCGAGGTCAGAGATGCCATGGGTGGGGGTGGGGTGGGGGGGGGGTTTTTGTAATCATGTCATCAGCGCTCTATTCAATCATGGAGCAAGTCTGAATTTCAGATCTCTTGTTGGTTGGTTTAAGAAGACCTTCTGATTAGATAAGTGAAGCTCATATACTGCACAAATGAAATGATGGCTTATATTATTCTGTTTAGGAGCACTTTTGGAAGCACTTATGGCTGACAAATTATGAATTTTGGCTTTGTGACCCATTGATGTGTATTTCATCCTTGACTGACATAGGAACATACCGTCCTCAGCATTATATATGAGTTCTGCTGTATTACGATGATTACAGTTTTTTTTCTCTCCAGACTCAAAAATGAGTTAAACTGCCTGCAGACAGTGCAAACCTTCAAAAGCCTTGTTGAATTGTGGGGTCTAAAATGTCATAAGTGCTTAATGTTCAGATTTGAACCACGATTTTAAAATGCACTATAATTCTTTATTACACAGCACTTTTGAATTCTCAGTGTCAAGGTGTCGAGTACTTCCAGCTGCAAGGACTATAAATGCACTCTTTCTAATGTTAATATTTCTGTGATAACAACTAACACAGGCATATACATACACCGTGTGGCCAAAAGTATGTGGACAACGGACCATCACACCCATCTGTGGTTTTTCACAGTTATATAGGATGTATTTATATGCTTTAGTATTACAGTTTCTCTTCACTGGAACTAAGAGGCCCAAACCTGTTCTAATATGACAATGCCCTTGTGCCCAAAGCGAGCTCCAGGAAGACATGGTGGAAGAACTCGATTGGTCTGCAAGGAGCCCTGACCTCAGCCCCATTAAACACCTTTGGGATGAACTGGAACACTGAATGCACCCCAGGCTTCCTCACCCTGACATCAGTACCTGAACTCACTAATGCTGTTGTGGCTGAATGAGCAAATCCCCACAACCATGCTCCAAAATAGAGAGGAAATCCTTCCCCAAAAAATGTGGAGGTTATTATAACAGCGGGGGGGGGGGGACTACATTTTGACCGGCACATTCAGAAAGCATTAGAGATGTCATGGTCAGGTGTCCACAAACTTTTGGCTTTATAGTATATAAATGACTTAAGCATGTATAATTGTTAATATAGTGAGGTTTTCTGTAAGGAGATGTTTATTTAACATTTTTAGAAGGAGTCTCCAGTCTTAGTGCTTTGTAGCAGTAAGAGGTAACACTGTAACTTTAGGTATTTTGGGGCAGATGACTTTTTGGTTTCTACAATATGTAAAATTATTTGTCATTGCCTAATTGCTATGCTATACAAGGAATAAAACTCTTCGACACATGCTGCTATATTAATATGGGCGTGTATCGATATGCAGGGATGTTTTATTACTGGGAGAGCTCATTAAAATGATCAAAAAAAATATATATATTCCCCCTATTTATTTAATTAAACAACTCTAAATAGCAAATTAAAAGCATGATCAATAGGCAACATCCTACGCAAGCATTTTGACTTCATGAGCTGGATTTACTATCTCACGGCCACGCGATCAACTGTCTGTGCACAATATACAATATTAAACGAAAGCTAATTAATAGGATAAGCTACTGAGTAATGAAGGTGGAAGCAAAATCATTTATTTAAACCACATTTGCAGTGATTAATGTAATAATTACAACTAGGACTATTCATGCAGCAACATATTGACAATATGCTATAATACTAGACTCTTGTAAGATGTTTATTTCAAGGCTTGCCATCTTCTCATACTTAAAGCATAAAGTCGCTGACTCTGAATATAGCGCCATGTGCAAATAAGACCAACAATAACCTAATTAGAAAGCAATCATGGTGTTATATTCCCAGCAGCTTTAAAGCGCAACACAGTTTTCGGTCAATGTACCACTCCTAATAATTTACACATTAACCTTGAAAGCTTTCGTGGTGTTGTACAAACCTGCCTCATTAACTTACACTGTCATTTTGTAAGGTGAGACTCTTCTCTTAATATCACAATGAGGTGCAGGAATAACACTGACCTAATTAAGTTAAACTTTTACATCTTCTAACCAAAATCAGGTCACGATCATTATAAGCAACTCCCACACTACATGAGTACACAAGCATTTTACTTTTTTTTCTTCTTCTCATAAAATATGCACAGAGTAACAGAGGACTGATTACTAAACCCTCTCATAAAGCTCTATGTGAACTGGAAAAGGATATAATTCAACTGCAGGTGTTTACAGAAGCAGAATGGATGGGATAGAAGGATCGTGCACAGTGCAGGAATTAAGGTTACGATTTAACCAAGAATGAGCAACCTATACTTATTTAAAGCTCATACTCACTGATTAGAAACGTGTACGCTGTACAACGTGCCCTAATCCCTGTTATTTACAGCACAATTTCATGCTTGTCCATATTTCATAATGATATGCTCACATATTAATCACGTTAACGATTAATCGATGACATACGGTAGCCAGTGCAGAAAATCTCGGAGTAATCAGTTTAACACTGGGGCAGCTGCAATGCATGAAGTCACTAATTTTATTGTGCATTATTTGTGTCAGAATACAAGCTGAGTGAGATAATACATCAAGCCGTCGTAAACTGCAGGAAGGCAGGTCTGAAATTGCACTCATGCGGGTTCATTATGGTACATGAATGGTCGCAGAGTATCATAAGCACATCATAATAAATCTAAAACCGAATCCCAGACATTTCCTCAAATGTAGAAATCCCAGCCGGATGCTTTTTTAAGGTCCGAAAAGAGGACATGTCCGGGAAAAAGAGGACGTATGGTCACTCCAACAACACCATTTCAGAGAATAATTTGTGTTTGTTTCTACCAAATTAACTTGGTATCATCCGATCCCGAAAATCACTTACATTCTAAACATAATAAAGTATAAAATATAAAAAATAATAACATAAAAAACCCTAAAAGCAGTCAGGTCTCTTTATATGTAAACATTTCCAGTTCCAAAATGTTTTTTTTTTCAATTTTCCCCCAAATCCATTATTAATCTTTACCATTTGTTTCAAGATCCCATATCGGATATGATTTCTCCGATATCCGATCCGCCATGTTTTGTTGATATTGGCCCAATACTGGTATCAGATCTGTGCCACCTCTAACCATAGCCTAGAAAAACCTAGCTTAAAAATCTAGTTCTGTTAAATGAGATGTTAAGTTTTGCTTCACATATTTATACAGCTAGATATCTAGATACAACTAGCATCAGGGTATTTAGTCTTTTACCATAATTTAGCAGTGATGTCACCAATCATGAATGGGTTGTTTTTGTTCCCGCAAGAAAAATATTATTAGTATTTTGTGTGATAGATTGGTCTTTTAGAGGAAAGCTCAAATTTAGTCATGCACACAACACCTAGGGCTATCATGCTCCTATCTTGGGAATGGAGAACCCTGAGGAAACCCCCAGGAGAACATTTGAAACACTGGAGCTGTGATGCAGCAACACTAACCACTAATGGGGGAGTCCAAATGAAACGTATGAGTGATATGCTCCTAATTAATAACGCTCTAGTCGTAAGTCTACCCTCCTTTAAAATCTTGTCTGAGATTTGTAGCTACATTGTGTATGCTAATACCTTTATGTAATTGGTAAATGAACCTCACCTAATGTAGGCCTAATTAAATATGCCTACATTGTGTGGTCTTTCATTGATTGCTAATATTCTATTTACAGTTGATCTACAAGTCTAATGTGCCATTTTAGGCTGTTGTTTCCACCATTAGTGTTCCCTGGGATTTTATGATGCATTAGCTGTTACTATATATGTTCATCTCATAAATATACTTTATCTGAAATTTACTGGGGAAACAAGTAGTTCCTGCTCATGTTCATGCATTAGTAATGAAGCATAACAAATGATTTATTTAACATAATTTATTTATTTCATGAGTAAAACTCTTGTCTGGTTACTAAGGAAACTAACTGTACAGTATTATTATAATAGTTATTATTTTATTTACTCTCATATCACTATGCTGTTAAATGATTGGTCTGAAGATGTTGATTAAATTTCTGAAAACAGAAGCTCTGATAGAAGTTCCAGCTGATTTACAGGGACTTGTATGGGACAGGGACCTAAAGTCTAATAACACACACACACACACACACACACACACACACACACACACACACACAAAACCCATATAAAAAAACATGCCGTTATGTATCAAAGAAAAAGTCTAATTGATATGGTGAAGTTTTCAATAAGGATATATTTTATTAACATTTATGGAAGGAGTCTCCAGTGTCAGTGCTTTGTAAGCCTACATTCACACTAGTGTGTGATGAATCGCTCATATATCTTGTAGTTTCTCGCTTGTGGACATGGAGCGAGAGCTACTGTTGTCACCAGTGGACATGTACCGTCAGTCCAGCTCTGATGAGAAAGAGTCATGGCCAAATTACTTTAAATGAAATGTAATATTTTAAAAATGTGAAAAAAGCTGACAGATGTTACGCGCCAGGCATATACGTAGTAGCTATTAGCAGCACAAGCTAAATGCACTAAGTGCAAACACTCTCCAGAGACACCACTGATCATAGCTGTTTTCATTCAAGCTTTATTGTTCTTCGTAATATCTCTATTGACATTTAATGAGAGGTTGTATATAACGGGATATGATGAAAACAGAACTAAAGGCAGGTAGGACATAAAGTTGTGAGGGAGGGAACAAAGAAATGTAGCATGCACAACATATGATTGGTCCAAGGAATCTGAATTTGTTGATTTATAGCATCATATCTAATTTGCATAAAGTACATTAACAGTCAGTACATTTTCCCAGTGCAAGAGGGTCTTCAGGGCAGAAGATTTATTGTGCTGTTTGCACATTTGCACATGCACTTTATATAGAAATGTGTAGGTCTTATTTACTTCTGTGTAGACTCATGTAGTTCTGTCTTGTTTCATGTTGCACCATAGTCCTAGAGGAACGCTTTTCCATTTCACTGTGTACTGATCTAGCTGTATATGATTGAAATGACAATAAAGCCACTTGACTTGACTTGATCAACTGATTAAAAAAAAAAAAGTATGATATGTTGTCCTTTAATTAATAAAAAAGCAATTGTTGACAAATTGCTGTAGTATGAGAGGAATAAAAAACATACTGTGTTAGGAAATGAATCAACGTTAACCCCATAATTGACTATATTCCTATAAAAGCATGTCCTTTGTTTTCATGCCTTATTATTACGTATTATTCTATTATTTTGTCACTTTATTCGGCCTCCTTTCTCGGAGACCTGCGGTAAAATAAATACTGCTTCAGGTGTTAAAATGTTCGAGTAATATACAGAGATTTATATGTTGACAAATAAATAAACTCACCTAATGATTCTTAAGATTGTCTTAAATGTTGTATGTAAAAACCTTACAATAGAGGGTATCTCAATCAAAGAGGATTCTAAGCTGAACCTTTTTAGCAGGGCTTTGAATCCTTAACTATTCAAAGAACTCAATTAAATCCCTTTTCTTGTAAAAACGCTTTTGTTATAAATCCCTTCTCTCCAAATATTGACAAAATCCTGAGAGGCAATGGACAGATAATGTTAGTGATTCAGTATATCAGTTGGGCACAAAACAGTAACACAAAATAGGGAATTATGTGACTCGATGTTACTTTACAATTTAACAAAAGAGCAAAAATAAATGAATAAATAAATAAAAGCAATCAATGAACCATGAAAGTGTTTTTTTACTAACATCCATTTGTATGCATACGAGGAAAAATCATATCACAGCTAAACACCCTCGGCTACCATGAATACTCTTCCCACCCCTACACACTAGAGTAGCCTAAAAGCCTTTCTGTTTTACGCTAATAAATGCTTGAGTAGCCCATCCAGCATGTGCAGTAAGAAAATGCAATGAGATGCGAGGTAGAATAATTTGCAGTCGATATCTGAAAGGTCTTGGTCACAGAGGTTACACTCCGTTCAAAGAATGAAAGCGCTCTTTCTCTCCTTTAATGAATAGACGACGTGGAGCCTATTAATAGAGGACTCTCGGGCGGAAACTGGGGAATCGATCTGTGTGGATGGATTGTCCTCAAATATACGGCTGCAACTAGAGATATTTCATAATTGTGCGTTGTTCTTTGACATGAAGCAGGAAAACCCTAATCAATTAACGTGAACGAGATCTGGAAATGGACAGGAGAAAAGTTGCTTTTAAAGTTGAAGGAAATAGTAACAATTATCATAGATTTTATGATAAAAACAAATGGAAATAAATGTGGCCTTTAATATCTAACCCAGTTTCTGAAAGAGACTATTATGTGAAAGGCTCTGGAAAAAATGCCATTTTGATGTGAGCAGCAGATATATAATTAGATCTGTATAAGTACAGCACCACTTGCAGCACATCTGCTGTTCAACAACTTCTAAAAAAAAAATAGGCCTAAAAGGTTACTAAACAGAGAACTGTTCCTAATGAGAACATGAAGTAAACACATGGGCTTGTGATGAGTCTGATTTTCAAATCAGCTGTTGATATTTTCCTTGGCCGACCAATTCAGTGTCTGTTGTTTAGTACATCAGTGGTTTCTATCTTTTTCAGGACATTCCAAATTGTAGTATTGGCTATGCCTAGGGTTTGTACAATGCCGCTGATTGATTTTCCCTCTTTTCTCAGCTTCAAAATGGGTGCTTTTCTCCCATAGACAGCTCTCTGATCTTCATGCTGGCTTATCCTTTTTAACAATAAATGCAGTCGTCACACGTGAAACTGAAGCCTAAAACCAAATGGCAAAAAAAGCCTAGAAATTGGGTGTTCTAATACAAAATGTGCTATGTGCTATGTTCTATGCCATTTAACACATCTGCGTATAAATACCAGGATATAACAGCTGAAATTCTAAACTGTCTTCTCATCTTTTGATCTCAAACCCAAATGTCTTCAGTCTCCAACAAAAACAAATTAATTAATTGGCCTTGCCGTTCCAATAGTTTCAGAGGGGACTGTAAATTATGCATGTCAGATGCCTTTGCACACTTCCACCTGGATATGGCGAGGAAGCTTCATGGACATGCACTGTAAAACAGACAGAAATGTTGCTGGGAGAGAGTTAACACTCAATTATTAATTTAACATTTAAAAAAAAAAAAAAAAACAAGAAAAGAAAACAATTCTGAATAGAACTCTCATTGAGGTGCTCTTCTGACACAGCTTGAAGACCTCTGGGAAGTCATCAGTCATATGGGGAAAGTGTAGACAGACATCTTCCTGTCTCTATGCAGCATTTCAGATCAAAGTCATGGTGTTTTCAGGGCTTTTCCATCTTTTTGCTTCATGCATTTACAGAGAATGAGAAAAGAAAGCCCACAAATTTATTCACGATACGTATAGTTCAATTGTGAAAAAAAAAAAAAAAAAAAACAACAACAATGGCCTCTCTGGCTGAATTAACCAGCTTGCATGGTATATATATATACTACTTCCTTGCCTTCACTTAACCATGTGTTCTTTTTATTATTATTAATGTATTGTCCATTTCATTGCTATTGTTATGGAAAAAAGTTCTTAAAGTGTTTGGATTCCTCTTGAAAAATAAATAGATTTAATTCTAATTTATGTTGCACTTTTAAGGTTTTATTGTGGAAGCTATGATCATCAAGTGGGAACCTGTATTGATACCTGTCTTGATACGTATGTTGATATTTTGACATAATAACACATTATTTCAAGATATGATATTGTTATTTTGCCTTAATATATTGCTATTTTAACTCAATAACTGAGTAATTATATCATTGTTTTTTACTATTCGTTCTGCAAAAATGAATTAGCAAGTGAAAACATTTTGAATGTAATCAAATGTTTGTAGTATCTACTATTATATGATTAAAATAAACCAAATATAAGAAGATTAAGCCTAGGTCTAGACATTTTTTGAAAATTAATTTAGAGTTTTAAATGTTCCCATTAAATTTTGCATTGTTCTAGAAATACTGTAAATGCAAAAAATGAGCAAAAATGGTCTGCAAATAAAACATGACTATTTTTATATCTTGAAACAATGAGCTGTTAAAGTTGACAATGAGATTTCAAGTCAAAATAATAGCAATATTTTGGGAAAAAAAAATTTACTTAAAAAATTAAGTAAACAAATTACTAATTTGAAAAAATGAACTTTTTTGTCAAAATGGACAAAAGAATAATATTTTGGAATAGTGAGTTATTAAGTTAAGATAATTAGATGTATCTCTCTCTTTCTTTCTTTCATTCTTTCTGTATATATATATATATATATATATATATATATATATATATATATATATATATATATATATATATATATATATATAAAATCTTAAAATAATGAGATATTAAGTCAAAATAATAACATAATATCTTGAAATAAGTTTATAGTGCAAATAACATTATAGCACAACTTTTTTTTCAACAGCTTGCAGTTCAGTGTTTCTGTAACACGCAACTAATCTGACATAGACTTGACACTCAAGCAAGATGGTATGATGACTGATGCCTTCAACTTTTTCTGAATAGCATTATTAGCTTTTACTGTATGAAGGCACATGGTAAAACTGATGGGACTTTTCTGGGGTAGCACATATTTTATCCAACTGCAACAATGATGTCTTAGCAACTGAAAATTGTCCAATCATTTTAATCAATTCAACTATTTCTTTCTAGAAGAAAAATTAAATGATCTGCCAATGGAATAAGACCATTTCAAGCTCGAAATTAAATGTCTGGAAATATGCTGAAAATAAGAATCATATCTCTTTTATAAAAATCTCCCAATGAAAAATACTACATAAATATGATTTGCTTAGAAATATTTTTTTGCTGTATATCCTTTGAATGAAGTGTTTCTCGAGGATTCTTTAGAGTGTTAAGACTGTTAAGACTGTTATAACACTGTTATAGTGTTTTCTAAAGGGGTTCTATAGATAAGGGATAATGATCGGAAAACCCTCTTTTGTAAAGTTCTACATAGAAACTTTAAGGCTTCACCCAGAAGGACAAACCAAAGAACGCTTAGAGGTGTCAGATTGAACTGTTTTGTGTTATTATATTTGGGGTTGCAGCTTAGCTGTTAAACATTGCAGCCATACAGTATATTCCTACAAGTGAATACTTGGCTCATGGCCTTGCCATGAGAATAAATTTTCTTGTATAAGTTAAGCTGAATAGCAGCAGTATCACATAATAACATCAGAGCTGATGGACAAAATGGTAACCTTGTGCCTAATAGAAAGAAATTTAAGTCCATGTGTCGAAAGTGGCAGTATTACAGAATATTCCCAGAGAGAGGAAATGTGTAGAGACAGTGTTGCATCTAGGGCAAGTTTCTTCTGGATGGCAGATGTCCTCTCTGTAGAACTCCCAGACAAGTGATCTGTTCTTTAAAAGAAGCTGGTCTCAGTAGAAGGTGGTAACCTTTTTGAGCTACAGAACTCAATTTAAAAACATACACTGTCTATATGAGGTCAGAATACACAGATTTCACAGTGTGCAATGCAATGTCATGATCTGTATCTGTTTAGTGCTCCCAATAATTACCTCTGTATCTGTATTCAGATTTGAACCAGAAGTGGATGTGGTCCAGACTACTGTAGAAGGTTTATTTACAGTGGCGCTTGAAAGTTTGTGATCCCTTTAGAATTTTCTATATTTCTGCATAAATATTAACTTCAAGTCAAAGTCCTGAACTTAATCCAATAAAAATGTTGTGGAAGGACCTAAAGCAAGCAGTTCATGTAAGGGATTCATCCCAGAGTTGATGCTGTTCTGTTCCGAGGAACGGGCTAAAATTCCTCAAAGCCGATGTGCAGGACTGATCAACAGTTACCACAAACATTTAGTTGCAGTTATTGCTGCACAAGGGGGTCACACCGGATACTCAAAGCAAAGGTTCACATACTTTTGCCACTAACAGATATGTTATATTGGATCATTTTCCTCAATAAATAAATGATGAAGTATTATATTTTTTAGATCAAATTTATGCACATACATAGAGAAATCAAAAGGTAAAATGGGGTACTTTAAGCAGCATTAAAGCATTAGGCTCTGGGTTACTGAGCAGAAGGTCAGGGATTCATGCCCCAACACCTCCAAATTGCCACTGTTGAACCCTTGAGCAAGGCCCTTAGCCCTCTCTGCTCCAGGGGTGCTGTATCATGGCTGACCCTGTGCTCTGGCCCCAGCTTCCTAACAAGCTGGGATATGCGAAGAAAAGAATTTCACTATGATGTAATGTATATGTGACAAATAAAGGCTGCTTTCTTTATAATGCTGGAATGATTTTTCTCAAAGATTTTCTTTTAATAACAATGCAGAATGTTCAGTTAAGACTGACAAAAACATACAAAATGAACGTATTAGTTCATATTTTTTAATTAATTAAATTATTAACTTTTGAGAGACCCACAAAATCAGCTGAGATATACTGCCCTGTACACAGCACTTGGTCTGAGGGCTATATGGAGCAGCAGCTCTGTGAATTTCTACATAAATATGGTTTTATTTGTTTAGATGGGACTACTGAAGCAAACAGCTGAAGCAAAAAACCCAAAAAACAAAAAAAAAAAAAAAAAAAAAAAAAAACCCCAAAAAACAACAACAACAAAAACAAAAACACAAATAGTGCACCTCTCATTCATGTTTGTATTTGTATCTGTTCAAAACACATTATCTATTCAATCTGAATTCTTTTATTGGTTACATCTTTAACATGAATGATATAAGTGATGTGTTATAAAGCTTGCTCACACCAAACTATTAAAAACTCTGATAGTAACAGCCAAGAGCGCACGGTGCTGCTCAGTGGTTAGTACGTTTGCCTCACACCTCCAGGGTCCGGGGTTTGATTCCCGCCAGGGCCATGTGTGTGCGGAGTTTGCATGTTCTCCCCGTGCTGTGGGGGTTTCCTCCGGGAACTCCGGTTTCCTCCCCCAGTCCAAAGAAAGGCATGGTAGGCTGATTGGCATGTCCAAAGTGTCCGTAGTGTATGAATGTGTGTGATTGTGTGCCCTGCGATGGACTGGCACCCTGTCCAGGGTGTACCCTGCCTTGTGCCCGATGCTCCCTGGGATAGGCTCCAGGTTCCCCGTGACCCTGAAAAGGAGTAAGTGGTTGAAGATGGATGGATGGATGGATAGTAACAGCCATTAAGGTACTGTTCTTGTCACCAGAAGGTTGTGGGTTCAAATCCCAGTCCTTGAGCCTTTGCGAGTCCTTTAGGCCTCATTTGCTGTGCTGTATTCTTAGATTCTCCCTAACTTGTAATCTGCTTTTAAAGCATCTGACAAATGTAAATGCAGTGAGAGCCTGTACTTACACATCAATACCTAATCAATTGAAATGATTTCCCTGCTGTGTGGTGTACCATCTAATTTGTTGTAAGCAATATGTTTTAAATAGACTGTTAGTGGCCAGAACTAATGTGAGTTCAGTCAAATTGAGCCAAATTTACTTAACAAGAAATGGTCATTACAAACGTGTGCGTGTACTGTTATATTAGATTTTTAAATTGTTTTTTTTTTTACTACATTTATAATGAAGATTATATACAGAAGTCATCTAGGACAGTGGTGATCAACTCTGCAGACTGTGGTCTGGATTCAGACCCAATAGTGCATTAAAGCAGACTAAACTAAACTTTTAACATATACCGTACTGTACTGTAGAACAACTTTTTTTCTCAGCAAAAACCATTGTGGCTTCTTTAGCAGATCCTCTGTTGTGTCCAATCACATCTATTCACCGTACAGAGGGTCGCAGGGAGCCTGGAGCCTATCCCAGGGGATTCTGGGCACGAGGCAGGGGACACACTAGACGGGGTGCCAATCCATCACAGGGGTACAATCACACACACACTCACACACTACGGACAATTTGAAAATACAGTCAGAAGACAGTTCATTGAGAACCAGCTCTCTGGTCCGGTTGGTCAATAATGAAAATTTTTTTTTTCCACGAATGCCCTCAGTGTACAGCATGATGTGCATGGATTGGACTCTTATTGTGATATGTTTTGGTTTTATTTCCTGGTTCTGTCTCCAACTCCTATTTTGGTATTTGTTGTTCATAAGTATTTGTTTGGTTTGTGTTTGTTCATCGTTCGTTCGCCTATTTATACTCTCTTGTGTCTGTGTTTCTCTGCAAAGTCTCGTTCAGTTAGGCTTACAATGATTTTTAATGGTAAAGATAATTAGAAGGTGGATCATTCCATCTCAAGTGGTTCAATATAGGTTCCTTGACCAATTGTAATTTTCCCAATACTTCATAATTTTACATAATTACTTTAAAATACTGTTCATTTTTATTATTTGTCATTACATCTGTTCATGTCTCAAAATCCATGAATAAAGTAGGCTTTCCCAAGATTTATACTAGCCCTAGCTCTGTAACCAGTAGGATCTCAAACTCAATTTTTTTTTTACAGCAGAAAGTTACTATAGACGACTTTTTTCTGTGAAAATTTCAGGTTAGAATCTCATCCTCCACCAAAGATATTTAACCTGAAACTGAGGGGAATTTAATAAAATTGCACTTTCTTGCACCATTAAAAAATAATAATAAAAAATATATATATATATGAGAAGTCTCAAACCTGAAATATCCTGCATGCACACTATACTTACCTAGGTACCCCATTATATTCAAATTCTCAATTAAAATTGAGACTCGAATCCTTCCCATTATAAATTGACCCTAAAAGTGGAACTGTGAGCAATCCTGAGCATTACTTTTGGACTTAAGTTCTAAGTCTAAGGAACAAGAATGTGCAAAATATGTACATGTACCTCATAATGTGCCCTAGAGATCAGTTTTTGTTCCAAGGAGCTAGGCCCATCCTGAGCCAAGATATTGAGGTTTCCGTAAACAGCTGTATAACCAATGTATGCTGTGTGCCATGACAGAAAGATGACCCAGGTGATTAATAATGCTTTTTGGTTTCCTGCACTGGTCAGCACTGACATGTTCAATACTACAGTGATGCCTCTCTGTGGTATTGCTGGGGTAGAAACTGGAGTGTGCATACGGTATACATAGAGGTTTACGGTAACTACCAGACACTTGGGGAAAAAAGAGCTGCTGCTTGTTTGTTTTAGTTAAGATGTAAAAGAGGGAATGGTTTACATACGCACTTTTGTTTTAATAAATTGCTGTATGTTGTATCTTTTTTGCTGGAATAGGAAGACAGACAGTGTGCATGCAAACCATGTAGGGCATAGAGGCTGTGCCTATACTGCTTTATGATCAGTTCACCTTAATATCATTATTCTTGATGCATTCAAAAAGTGCGTGTGTGTGTGTGTGTGTGTGTGTGTGTGCTGACACCGAGAGTCAGTTTCCTCTAGCTATTCCTGTCTTGGCATTGCTCACTAACTGAGTAAGCATTTCGACAAAAGATCTATAAGGTTGGTTGTCAGTTGAGGAAAAGGCCTGATCAGATATTTATCCTCTTAGGAAATGAGTTTTATCACTTTATCGATATTTCCTAATTCTTTAAACAGGAGTGACCAGTGTTCTTTCTGTCAATTCATCTTCGTAATATAATAGCATTCACAACTGAGTAATGAAAAAACACTCGAAATACATCAGTTTATCATCTCATTGCTCTTCACATCCAACCGAAGGCATCAACAGCCGCCCGCAAATTGCACTTATGATTCCTTTCCTTGGCTCCCAAAGGAATCTTTGAAAAAATACCAAACAAACCAAAGCACACAGAGCAGAAATACAGCTGCACATTGTAATAGAAGGGGGTTTATTCAGATAAAGCTTCAATCAGCCATCTCTGAGCTGCCTGCCTCCATCAGGAGAATGAACGTCTTGCTCTAGGCTTCTTCAGCACGCACTATTTCCTTTCCATGTACACACACACACACACACACACACACACACACACACACACACACACACACACAAACCACACAAACCCCACAAACACACACAAAAACACAGCTTTCATCTCTGATTCCCGAAGCATTTGTACACATAGCTTCTGGAACATCTACTCTTCCATTCTTACAACTGTGCCCTTATAACTGATCCACACACACACACACACACACACACACACACAAAACCCCTAAGGTCTAGTGCACTAATAAAACTGAGCCCGGATTGCACAGATGGTTGAAATAAGTAGATGTGTTACTCCTCTCTAATCCTTTTCACCCATCTCCATGTGAAAATGAAAACTCCAGAGAGGCAGGACAGTGACAGACTGAACTTGTTTTAAGTAAGGCCATTATCTGTATGTGTATCAGTATCTATTTAGTGCTCAGATTATCCATATCTGTATTTTCCATCCATTTTCTGTACCACTTATCCTACACAGGGTCACCGAGAGTGGACTTGAACATGCTGTTTGAACACAGCTGCGCTGACTGGTGCAGGAGACCAAGCAGCATTTGAAATCACGTTCTAATTATCGCTACCATTACAATTGTTTTAACGTTTCTGATTTGAGGGCGCACGGTGGCTTAGTGGTTAGTACATTCGCCCCACAGCTCCAGGGGCTGGGGTTCGATTCCCACCGTGGCCCTGTGTGTGCGTGGAGTTTGCATGTTCTCCCTGTGCTGCGGGGGTTTCCTCCGGGTACTCCGGTTTCCTCCCCCAGTCCAAAGACTGCATGGTCTATGCATGGTCTACTGCATGGACTGCATGCACCTGGTAGGCTGATTGGCATGTCCAAAGTGTCTGTAGTGTATGAATGTATGAGTGTGTATGTGATAGCTCCCTGCAATGGATTGGCACCCTGTCCAGGGTGTACCCCGCCTTGTGCCCCATGCTCCCTGGGATAGGCTCCAGGTTTCCCCGTGACCCTGAAGGAAGGATAAGCGGTATAGAAGATGGATGGATGTTTCTGAATTGACACTTATTACATAATTCTAAAAAAAAAAGACTATTTTCTGCTTAAAGTTTTCAGTGGCATTCTTAATAAATATAGCCAACTATGTGTCTCGTGTCAAACACACATTGATAATTTCACATTAACAAACTCAAAATATTCTCCATTTACCTTGACAGAAATTGGGGGTGCTACTTCAGCACATTTTTCAAGCAGGAAAAACTCAAGTAGAGACTGAAGATTACTAATGTGAGTTGAGGGGAAAGGGGGTGGGGCTTAAAAGGTGTCAACCAGTTCAAAACACCTATGCATATGTCCCAAAAGCCTCCATACATAGGGGACTATGTTTGCCAGCACCATGTTGCTTGTGCCTTCGTCAGTGGATGTTTGTGGACGTCCACGTCTTGCTTGGTCTGCAACACTACCAAGTGTTGAAGTCTTTTTGAATTTGTTAATAAGTTTGGCAACAGTGTCGTGTGATGTGATTCCCATGTTTCCTGTTAAAGTCCATCGCAACCTTGCGACAGCTTCCCGATCCAGCCATGAGAATGATTTCTATACAGTCTTCTTTTGCCAAAGGCATGCTTAAAGGCTATATAATATATATATATATATATATATATATATATATATATATATATATATATATATATATATATAAACTTAGTATGAAACATTTTGGAAGACATTTTGCAAAAAAGTGTTAATTTCCCATATATATGGAGACTTTTGGGACACCCTGATTGGCTTGTATCCTATTTGTCAGTGGGTGTAAAAAACCTGCTTTTTTTCTGTAGTGTATTTTTGAGTGATAGTGTACGTCGATGTTAAAATGCCGAGCCCCTATGCAAAATGCATAAAGGTTAACTATATACCGTACAGTATATGCTCAGTCGTGAAACTGTGACGTGCAACACCGTAACATCCCTAATTGGCACAATGACAAACACATTCTCATCACACTTATCTTGCCCAAAACATCACATAGAAGTGATGATGAAGGATGTGTGATATGTCAGAAAATATCACAACACAAACCCTTAAACATGTTCATGATACACACTTCTGTTTTGCTGAGGGTTGCTAACAAAGTAGCAGTAAGTTAAATCCTTTTTAAACTATTAAAAAATGAAATATTTTGTACAAGGATCAAACTAAATTAAAATTAAAACTTAAATATTATATTGATTTTGATGTCTTATCAGCGTATTTTTACTGTGAGTACTAATGGAGTCTGTTGATGCTACATATGGACTGACAAAACACGTAACACTCAGAAAAGTGTATTTTGATGTATTAACATCAGATCTTCGTCTATAAGGATCACTACGAGCTGTTCTATTAATCCAGTATTTTCCACTTCCTATTCGCTAGTGCTTTCTTAGGTCCAAGCACAACAAGAATATTAGACTGTTTGGCAAGTTTCCAAATCAGCTCCTGTTTTGTTTTGATGTAAATTTCAGTAGGTTTTAACTAATCCAGATTTCACAGCACCAATCTGAACCAAAGTACTAAGCTGTTTCTTGCTGCAGGAAAAGAGAATTGATGGCGGGTACTCACGATCGACTGCGTATTCTTCCTACTGCAGATGCTGTGCACACTTTCAGTAATCCCAGGGCTTAATCCTAACACATCTTTACAGAGGGGTAAAGGAGGGGATGAGAGAGATCTGTCTCTGGGAACCGCTGGGATACACACCACGTGTCCAGTCACGTCCTCAGAGCAGGCGGCTGTGGACACAAGAGCATTCATGTGTTAGAAGGAGAATGGTCCATTCTCGTGCGCAGACAAAGGCTCACATTGAGACTGGAGGGTCAAGGGGAGGGAATGACTGAATGAAAGCTATCCAGTACATGGCAGGATGTATCTGGCTGACCAAGTAGCAGTCGGTCAAACCCTAAAATGTTCAAAACTCCTTGACAGCTGCCGAGACCTGTCACATTCTTAGCAGATATTAGGCATTTTCATGTGTGAAACTCAGACTTTGGTATTGGTACTGGGGCTTATGTTGAATATCATTTCAACATAAAAGTACATGATGTGTGAAATGAAAGAATGTTTTTCCAGAGGTCAGAGCTGAGCTCAAGGTAATCTTGTTTTGCTGACAGCCACACTCGTGTCATTCCTACCACTTTACCACAATGTAGTTGAAATATCAAATACAAAGGTGTGCATACATATTCTATAACAGCAGCTAGTTCCATCTGCAGCATAAATGGTCATTCTAATATGATAACAGCTAATTCACAAAGACTTGCATGGCAGACACACAACAATAAACTAAGGCTAATAATAAACACATTAAAAAACATCCAGCCGTTTAACAAAGAAAAATGTATAATCATTGATGTGGTGAAGCTTTCTGTAAGGAGACATTTATGTAACATCTATGGAAGGACTCGGGACTTTGTAACAGTCAATATGCTTCCTGATACGGGAAAGACTTTTAGTTTGAGTACACTTTGGACCATGCTGGTATATGAAAATAGTCCACTTTGGCTTGGTAACATGTCATACTCATGGTCTGAATTGTCTTATTCCTTACATATTTCACATATTCCTTACATATTATCATCCATCCATCCATCCATCCATCCATTTTCCATACTGCTTATCCTACACAGGGTCATGGGAAGCCAGGAGCCTATCCTAGGAAAATTGGAGCACAAGGCAGGGGACACTCTGCACAGGGTGCCCACCCATCGCAGGGGACAATCCCAAATACATTCATACACTACGGAAATGCCATTCAATCTACAACGCGTGCCTTTGGACTGTCGGAGGAAACCCGGAGGAAACCCCCAAAACACGGGAAGAACATGCAAACTCCGGCAGGAATAGAACCCCCAATCAAGTATACCTCCGTAGATGGTATCAAAAGCCTTTATCTTGGGTTTATGAATAAATGGCAATGAAAAAAGTTAGCAATTGTAGCTTCTATCTCAAAAATTATTCTGGTTCTGACAACTCCATAAATGCAATACAACATTCCTAAATCTATTTAAGGGGTGCTAATCAGAGTTAATCAAAAAGCAAAATTTTAATTTTTAATTTTTAAGCAAAAAAAAGAGAAAATAATAAACATTTATAACACTTAATTATTTAACATCTTTCACTGAATGAGTACTGCCACTTTTAATGGCAGTAGCTGCTTTATCCTGGTCATGTCTGTACACTGCTAACATTAGCATACACTGCTAACATTCCTCCATTTTGGATGTTTTGCACTGCACTATGATTCCCTCCTCTTTAGAGAGCAACACAGTCAAAGCAGTTGTGCTACTGTTTGACATTGCTAATTTGCTTGCCAACTTCACTGGAAGTCTGCTGCCAAAAACGCTAGCGTGACTGGACCTTTAAACTGAAAATCACATGATCTCACAATCAAAGATGATTAGATCTTTGATTAATAAATATATTACAAATCATACCAGCTGCCTGAAGTGAGTCTGAGCTAATAACATAGACCTAGTAACTAGCTAACATTTATATAGCAAACATTTGATAGCTAAACAAATCACTTTAAAAATAGCATTTGTTAGTTGACTGTGCATCCTGCTGAAAAAAACAATAGAAATTCTTATAGAATTTGTAATGGTTATAATGGAAATTATATTGGTTTTAATGGAAACTGTAATGGTCCTTGTGGGTCTCTACTGGTAATTTGTTGCCTTCTATTGTTTTCATCTTGCAGTATGTCTAAATATGTCCTATTACAGAATGGAAACCACTTGGTAATGATTTTAATGGTTAACAGCTGATGGTTTGTAATGGGATTTGTAGTGGAAACCATTAGAATTTCTGTGATGGTTTCTATTGTTTTGTGTTTTTTTAGCAGTGCAATGTTTGTCACTGTGTTACTATCCTAATGTCATTGTTTTATGTTAAGCGTAGCACCATGATATTTCTTCCCTACCATTACATATGTAATGAGAGGAATGACAATAAAGTCACTTTAATTGACTAGCTAGCATCTGCTAATATACCTAGCCAAGCTGATTTAGCATTGTGAAGGTGCCTATATCAATGTGTACTTTTTTAAACTAATGCTAGCTAACATTACTGCAAATTTAGTTATTGTAAGGAATATTTTCATTATGTTGTACTATAATAATATTAATACCATGGCAAATGGTGAGGTAATAATAATAATAATAATAATAATAATAATAATAATATGAAAATGTTATAGTTGTATACTGTACATGTCTGAGGGAATAAACAATGGCACTTAAAGTCAGGAAACATGTTAATCTTGTATTTTTTTTTAACCAGCCACTCATAGGTTCTGTAATTTCAAAGAACACAGCAAGATCTTGATAATGAACATTTTCTTAAATAGTCTTTCCTTTGTTGCATCGTTACCATGGGACTGTAAGACAGTGTGAAACTGTTGTGTGTAGGTGTCAGGTTCTGAGCCAACCTGCAGAACATATAAAGGAAGTTCTCCCACTCTAGAGCAGCTTTGACAGGAGCCGCTGCCTCTGCTATAAATAAAGCTTCCTCTGAGGCCTGCCTCCAGGAAGCAGAGTATCAAGACCTCCACTTTGTAAGAGATCAAAAATAACTGTACTCTTTATTTGTGGTGGATTTGCCTCTGCCTACACAATTTATTTAATGATGAAGTTTAATAAGTCTTGTGCCTCATATGTAGTATCTGTCATCCTGCCGTGTCACCTGCTTCAGTAAATAGTAGATTGAGGTTGTCCATATCTCCCCAAGGCCCACTGCTCTGTCATATACTCAGCAAAAAATGAAACGTCCCTTTATCAGGAGACGGTATTTTAAAGATAATTTTGTAAAATCCAAATAAGCTTTACAGATCTTTATTGGAAAGGGTTTAAACAATGTTTTTCATGCTTGTTCAATGAACCAAAAACAATTATTGCACATGCATCTGTGGAACAGTCCTTAAGACACTAACAGTTTACAGGCTGTAGGCGATTAAGGTCACAGTTCTAATAACTTAGGACACTAAAGAGACCTTTCTGCTGACTACTCTGAAAAACACCAGCAGAAAGATGCCTAGGATTCCTGCTCACCTGCGTGAACATGCCATAGACCTGCTGCAGGGAGGCATGAGGACTGCAGATGTGGCCAGAGCAAAAACCCGCAATGTCTGTAATGTAAGATGCCTAAGACAGTGCTACAGGGAGACAGGAAGGACAGCTGATCGTCCTTGCAGTAGTAAATCACGTGTAACCATGTGTCCCCACAGACGTGATAGAGAACTTGCAAATGCCTTGGTGGAACAGGGGAGTAACATCTCACAGCAAGAACTGACAAATCTGGTGCAGTCCATGAGGATGAGATGCTCTGTAGTACTTAAAGCAGCTGGGGGCCACCAGATACTGACTGTTACTTTTGATATTGACCGCCCCCCCCCCCCACCCCCCCCACACCCACACCTTTTTTTTTTTCAGGGACTCATTACTCCATTTCTGCTTGTCAAATGCCTGTGAAACTTGTTCAGTTTAGGTCTCAGTTGCTGAATCTTTTTATGTTATCTACATATGTTAAGAAATATGCTGGAAATAAAAGCAGTTGAATGTGAGAGGAAGTTTATTTTTTGATGAGTATATGTCATACTCATAGCTAATGTACAAGTGGGAACATGTGGCTTTCATCTCATAACAAGTTATTAATGGAACCAGAACAAGTACTGTTCATTCAGTTTTATTTTAAGTGGACTTAGAGGTTCCCTGATGGACTAGTGGCTAGCATGCGGTGCTCTCAACGTGGCGGCCTGGGTTCACTTCTCAGACTGGGAACAGTTTACGAGCCAGTGCACTCAATCTCAATGCTGGTCCCAAGCCTGGAAAATGGGGAGGGTTATGTCACGAAGGGCATCTGGGGTAAACCTTCTACCAGAGCTAAAATATGCAGATGGGTGATCTGATGTGGTGACCCCAAACTGGAGCAGCTGAAAGAGGGAAAACAAATTAGGTACATCAGAAGTTGAAGATAAAACAGGACTAAAAGCTGTCACTAGGCCACAACAATATGCCAATGATGGCATTAGGCTTTCCATGGAGGGAAAAAGACTGCAGAACCTTCGCCACTACCACCTACAAATCAACCATCAATCATATTCAACCATTTAATAATTCCTTCCTTCTGTATTTTCCTAGCAACTGACAGTCCACTAGGGCTGTAGTCAAGACTGCAATTGTCAAGACAGTCCAAAACGAGTCCAAGACCAAGACTAGCCAAGACAGATTCATTACAGTCTTAACAGGGTCGAGGGCAAGTCAAGATCAAGTCCAAACGAAGTCCAAGATCAAGACTGCAACCCACCAAATCCTTTTCAAGCCCAAGACTTTCCTTCAACTACAGTAGCTGGCTTAATTCATGCATTGTGCCAATGATGTGGCAAGACCAATGCCCAAGACTGAGACAAGTCCAAGTACAAATGCTAGTAAGTACAAGAAATCCAAGGGAATACAGGAAATATCTGGACTTGTGTCCAAGACCAGATTTGAGTCCCACAGTTCTACCGCCCACTGACATTATTCTATTAAATCACAGTTCAGATGTCAGTGACATTTTATTTTTGAAAAACAAGCATAACAATTGCCATTTCACCAAGACTTTAATTTTATTTAAAAATAGCCAACAAATGTCTCAGTCACTCTGACCTTAACTTTCCTCCGTTACCACCCACTGCATATACACTGGTCTGTCCAATAATGTTGAAGGCTGTGGGCTGAATTCATATTGTGATAAAGATTGGAAAGTTAACTATGTGCCCTTTGAAAATAAACATGGGAAAAAGGCCATCCTGTTAAAATGTCTATTTGATTCATCATAACACATTGCTCCAGCAGGCAAAACTATCAAAAACCCCAAAGCTTCATAAATTCCTGTTTATTTAATTTGGCTATATGTGAGCAGCGTTAGCCTGAGGAGTGGTTAACTCGGTCACTTTCCTGCTCTGACAGAGAGAAATGGGCAGATTAATATGACCTATGGGGAATCAGTGGATTAGTATTGATTGAGTTGGCCAGCCCACAGGCACCAGGGATCAATCAACAGCTCATCAGACTCCATCTGTCCCAACGTACTCATAGAGATTTCCTCTTAGAGCTATAGTCAGTGCTACTGTCATTATTTCAGTGGCCTCAGCTCAGAGCTAGGCTTTTCTATAGATCAAGTGGCCCTTAAAACAATAAATATTTAGCCATCCAGTGTGTGGACATCACTAAATCAAATAATATCCATATAAGTGAAGACCTTTTTAATTGTTTGATATGTGCAATTGATTTATAATTGTTTTATATTTCAACACATAGCATTAAAAAATGAAAATCAACATCCTAAGGGATGATCAAGTTTGCATGACAAAACCAGTCCAACTCCAAATCTTAAACTCTGACTCACCCAAACCTGTACTAAAGTCCAAATTTATGACTGTTGTTCACCAAATATGTTTTCGTTCCTTCTTGCATTTTAACATTGGACTGTACGAGTTATCACTCAAAAATATGCCATGCATCTTCTCTTTTCCCCGATTAAAAACAGCAGATGGGCCAGTCAACATATAAATCTGGAATGATTGACAGCTGCGTAGGTGTTTTGAACTCTCTGATATTAACAGACACCCTCAGAAGTCCAGTCTCCTTTCCCCACATCTCACATTAGTAATCTTTCGACCAGTCGAATAGATTTTCCAGCACGAAGGATGTGCTGTCTCTGTGCTCCTGCTTTCCGTTGAGGTAAATTGAGAATGTTTTGATGTCATTAACGTGAAATGAATGTTAAAATAATGTTTTAAGTGCTTCTTAGACATAGATAACCTTAGTATATAGTTAACATCAGTTAGCTACTGTATATTTATTAGAGATGCTAACAAAAACCTTTGGCCAAAAATAGTCAAAAATGGCACTTTTATAAGTGAAAGTGAATAAAGGCAGAACATTTTGACAAATAAAAATAATAACAAATGGCCCCTAGCCACCAACACACCTCCAGCAACTCCTCCTGCCCCCCTGGAAATTGAAGGGCAGCCTGCCTATCTGATCAAATCCCTGTTAGATTCCCACTGCAGAAGAGGTAAACTAGAGTATCCCATCAACTGGGAGGGGTACGGACCAAAGGAACAATGCTGGGCACCAGCACATGACATCCTTGACCTCTACTTACGCAGAGGATTCCATGATAACCATCCTGATCGCCCAGGCCCATGACCCAGTGGGAGACCTAGAAATAATAGCGCTCTCGGAGTGAGCCCTTTGGGGGAGGGTTTTGTCAGGTCTACTCAGTCTTTGAACTCCAATTCCCAGAATACACTGCCACCTGCGAATATTTGGGACACTACAACTCCCAAATCCGTACACCGGCACGCTCTCAGTCTCTGGAATTCTAATGACAGTCAGCTGTTGCCAATCACACACACTCACACACCACCCTTTAAAAGGAACTTCAGGCCCTTGAACTTTGTGAAGTTGTGCATACTTTGACTTACCAGGCTGTTGTTTATTATTGCTGTTCTGGATTTTTGACTTTGCTCCTGGTTTTTGTATTCTGGTTTTCCTTCGATATCCTGTTTGCTGATCACCTGACCCTTTTCGCCTGCTTTGACCTTGCACCTGCCTATCATATTGGATTTGTTTGCTGGACTTTTGTTTCAACTGCATTTGCATTTGTCTCCGCCTCAACATTGTGACAACTTTAGGCTGAATTTTGTGTGACCACAAAGCAGAGTCCAAGTTATTTTGCACTCAAAGAATCCGAGAGAACAAAAGTGATGACACTCAAAGAACTTCATGCTCCACACCGAAACTGGAATTTTACTTCTTCCCACAAGGCGCACTTTGCTTTAATTGATACCTTGGGTGAGGAAAAAGGCTGAAGGCTCCTAACCAAGTCAAATGTCAAGAAAGAGAAAAAAAAATCATTGCAAACCTTCAGAGCATTTTGATTAACTCCAGTATACCACGGTTATTTCAAAGCCTGTACAAAACCAAAGATGAACTTGAAAGGTCACACACAATCTGCTGAGATTCAGAAGTCTGGAACTTCAGTGTAGAGGTAGAAACACAACAAGTTAAAGTTGAAACTGTTCTTTATAAACACGTGACACTTTCATGAGTGCAAGAAGCATAACAGGGTTATCATAACTTTAAGTCATTCATTCTTTTGTAGTATCATTAAATAATGACTTTAAAAAGACTGAAATGTTTTATAAGTGTTTGATAAATGATCAAATAAAATAGTCCATGCTTATAGATTAAGACTTCTGGATCCTATTGTGTACAAATCTTATGTAGGTTTTGCATTGAGAAGAAGAAACTATTAAAAACTTTCAGGTATCACAGACAAATAAGACAAAATTATTTAAGATTATTATTATTATTATTATTATGATGATGATGATGATGATGATGATGATTATTATTATTATTATTATTATTATTATTTTTAAAATCTTGAGCAAAGTTTACATTAAAATGTGTTGGATGTATTACTGCATTGTAAATTTTACTTTTCTTTAAACCATTTATGTTATACTGTGATAATACTGCTTTCAGTTTGTATTTTAAGCAATACCAGTATGTTTGTGCAAATCAGCATTTCATAGGCTCAGATTTTTTCCAGAAAATGTGAAAAGTACACTTCAGTCAATTTAGGTTATCTCTTCATTTTTTACATGAATATTTACATGCAATAGGAAACTATATATAGAGTTATACCCAGATTAAAAGCACAGGTTCCAGGCCCACATGTGTAATTTAATAATAAAATTCAAGGTTCAAGGTTCTTATTTTTTACATACTGATTCTTCCAACTCCTTTCATCAACCGCTATCATGGTACCCATTAAATTAGCCATTGAAGATGCTTAAGAAAGGCACAATTGGAATGCTGATAGCAAAATTACATCCAGCTTTGATGCAGCATGTGGAAAATGGACAACAAAAGCCTCAGTGCTAAATGTTTGATGCACGGTAAACCGATACTGCAGATGATAGCTGGGATTCAGGCTCGCTGAAGATGTCTGTCATTTACGCAGAAATTGGTGGGTTTGTAATGAAAGAATTTGTCCTACATTTTGTGCCAGAGTTATGATTAATTCAGGGCAACTTGGGCCGAGTAAATGCTTCTTTATTCTCTCGTAAGTGGGCAAAATCAATAATTAATTGGCGGCCAAGTTCAGAGTAAAGTTCTTGTATTGGACGCGAAAGATTGAGAGAGAAGCAGACAAAAAGGTCAGCAGATTATATTAAACATTGCTGAGTATATGAAGAAGTAATTGGTGCGATTAGGTATCGAGATCACATCCGATTGATGGCAAATACAAGCTTCTGAATAGGGAAGAGCATTTGTCATTATAAATGATAATTATTAATAGGGCTTCAATTATGTAACAGTAATTCAGACCAATATATTTACCCAATTTTGTTAAAATATTAATGTGATGTATGAATTATAGCCAGAACTGTTTTTATAGAAAATCAACAAACACCTTCTTACCGATCATATTTAAGAACTTACTATCCCTGTGGCATAATAATGTACAGTATACTAGATCAATTTTCTGGAGAAAAAATTACTAGACCACATTGGAGTTCGTTGAAATGGTAGCTAGTTGGGGCTGTTTCTCAGATGTAGTGCGACATAGAGTACAAAAAACAACAACAATATTTCAGTAAAGGATAATACTACCCCCCCCCCCCCCCCCCCCCAGTTCCCTACGAACACAAAAAAAAAAAAAAAAACAACAACAAAAAGAAAGGAAAGCTATACAACTAGATAAACAGATCCAAACTGACCTTCAGGCATGAATGATCCATTTTTCAGTTCAACAGTAGTTATCGTTGAGCTCCATTTATTGGTTGTGTTCTGAACCACAGCTGAAGACAAGATTGGAAATTGTGCAGTTGAATAAAAGAGCTTTAATTTGGATTAAAAATAGGATTTCAGTCAAGTGGAATCACATTTTTCTACAAGGATGTTATTTTCCGGATCAGAAGAATAGACTACAAGGGGCACTTGTGATTAAATTGGCCGCATTTATTTTACAATATAGTCCAATCTTTTAAAGAAAGAACAACAGACTCTCTCTCGGCTACTGATCAGACGGTTTAAATCCAAGACCTTAACCTTCATGTGTTCAGCTCAGTTGGATAAAAGCATCTGCCCTAATGAATAAATTTAAATGGTACAGAGGATTATAACTGGCTTAACTAAAGCTGTGTTTTTCTTTTAGTTTTCTTTTAAATTTACTTCATATACTGTTGCCCAAACATAATAATGCAGCGCAATAAACACAACCAGCTCTGTGATGCTGTACAGACTGCATACCGCTACGACAATGAGGAATTAATTGATTAATTACACTGCTTGTTCTCAAGGGCTGGGGTTCTGTTATACTGCTTTCTTTTCTTTACCATCACTGCTGTGGAGCAAACATTCCTTACCAAAGCAAGAGAAAGTGAACAAAAACACATTTACAAGACCTGCAGTTGCCATGACAACAAGTTAACTTATCCCTCCACCTCCAGAGGATCGTTTGGGGTGTGTGTGTGTGTGTGTGTGTGTGTGTGTGTGTGTGTGTTTAGGGATTGGCAGTCTATCTGGAGAATAACAACACCTTTAAGTGTCTCTCTGTGGTGAGATTAAATTGATCATAGCATAGCTTAGTTGTGGTCATGGAGAGCCAGTGAAGACCCGACCCAAAGTGCCTCGCTACTGTATTTAGATCTTAGATGTGTTTGGTTCTGAAATTGTGTTTAGGATAGTGATATGTCTGAAAGATGTTAAGTTTGGAAATGTGTTTCATTCTGAGACGTGTCTCTTAGCTGTGCTAAGGTTTCTGTTGGATTCCCTGAAACGTTTATGATTCTGAGATGTGTTTAGATTTGCAAAGTGTTTCATACTGAGGTGTGTTTGGTTCTGAGATGTGTTCTGTGTTCTGTGTTTAGATTTCTGTCCTTTTTGGTTCTGAATTGTGTTTAGGTTTGTGATGTATTTATTTAAGAGATCTGTTACCTCTCCCCATGCTGTGGGGGTTTCCTCCGGGTACTCCGGTTTCCTCCCCCGTCCAAAGACATGCATGGTAGGCTGATTGGCATGTCCAAAGTGTCCATAGTGTATGAATGGGTGTGTGAATGTGTATGTGATTGTGCCCTGCGATGGATTGGCACTGTGTCCAGGGTGTACCCCGCCTTGTGCCCGATGTTCCCTGGGATAGGCTCCAGGTTCCCCGTGACCCTGAAAAGGATAAGCGGTATAGAAGATGGATGGATAGAGGGATCTGTTACCTACAGTAGGTCTGAGGTGTGTTCTTTGCTTAGACATGTTTGGTTCTGAATTGTGTTTAGATTTGTGATGTGTTTGGTTTTGAGATGTGCTTAGGCTTCAGTCTGAGATGTATTTGTTTCTGAATTGTGTTTGGTTTTGAGATGTTTTGGTCCTGAATTGTGTTTTGATTTGTAATTTATTTGCTCATGAGATGTGCTTAGGTTTGAGATGTGTCTATGTCTGAGACCTGTTTAGTTCTGTGAGATGTATTCATTTTTTTATATATATAATGCCACCTTGTAATGGATAAAACCGAACCACACAGCATTTTATGTGTCACCTGAGAAACATCTACAATGCTGGTGACTCAGTTCAGTTCCCGCACAGGCAGCAGCTTTCTGTTCTTTTTCCATAGGTAAGTTTTTTTTTTTTTTTTTTTACCTGTTATAGGATAATCAGTAAGTTCCAGAATGTATTGCATTACCCGATGTCACTGAAGCTGAGTAGGGTCTGTGCTGACACTGTAATGTTAGACCAGCTGCAGGGACACAGATAGCAACCCAACCTGCATATTAGCTGCATTTTAGTCCAGATCTCAGCTTATGTTCCTCAGTTATAGAGAAAAGAATAAATGAAGCCAAACACCTCAGTCATATCACTGCTCTGGAGCCAAAACTAATCATAGCTTACACACACACACACATACTCATTCTCTCTCTCTCTCTCTCCCCCCATTCCATGGAAAGAGATATACTGATCATATAGAATGGGGAAACATGCCCTAAAGGTTTGTGTGTCCACAAACTCACACCAGACCTTCAGATGTTGTTACATCCTTCAATTTCCCCATTTCATTTCCCCCAAATCTCTGTGTATACTTTAGCTTAAACATTTTCGTTTTCCCCTGATGGGTAATAGGGAAGTAATAGTCCTTTAACCATAACATTTAATGTAAATAGCCTCCACAGCTCATCAAGTAAACTCCTGTGTTTTGTCAGTGAGAGCCAGACTTGCATGGTCCAGAGCTTTTTCAGATTAAAAGCGTGTCTGATTTCTAGATTCTGACAATCAGCTCTCCTGGCCACTTTAACTAACATAAAGAGTCAATTAATGCCTGTATCCATGGAGCGGCAGTCCACTTTTCCTCTTCTTTTTTCTTTCTTTTTTTTTTTTTACGAATTGGTTCACCGTGGCTCTGTATATACTTTCTCTCTCTTTGTGTGTGTCTCTCCTGGCCTCGAGCACTATGCTGCCTGAATAACAATAGCCATAGACATCACTGTTGTGCTAGCACTGAAATATCCATGCCCATGACATATTCAACTTGCTGATTGTACACTTTGTCCCAGGTGGAGTTGTCATAAAGAAACACAGAGGTGAGATTTGGGAACAGTGTGGGTGCAGAAGTCATGCAAAAGTCAAAATATTTTGCTTCTCAGAATCTATTAAGTGAAAGAACAACTTGGCAAATACTTGCACTTGAATTCAATGCCAAGCACTGTATGATTTTGCTATTGTAGTCATAAAATTGCATATTGTAAAAAGAATTCCATAATATTATGGAATATAATTACAATGCATAATGAGATATGCTAACCAGCGGCTAATTTAGTGTCAGTGCAACCAAAGATGGTCGACAGTGCATCCATTCACTTTCCATACCACTTATCCTACACAGGGTCACTCATAGCCTGGAGTCTATCCAAGGGATCTCAGGGCACAAGGCGAGGGACACCCTGGACGGGGTGCCAACCCATCGCAGGGCACAACTGCACACCCATTCACACAACTTGGAAAAGCCAATCGGCATACTATGCCATCTCCATCTCCTTGGACTGGGGGAAGAAACTGGAGTACCCAGGGGAAACCCCCGAAGCATGGGGAGAACATGCAAACTCCATGCACACAGGGTGGAGGTGGGAATTGAACCCCCAATCCTGAAGGTGCGAGGCAAACGTGCTAACCACTAAGCCACTGTTTTTTTTATTAAAATCTCAGAGTGTGACTACTCCAATGACGCTCATCTAAAAGCCACCAGGACGTCAAAGAATGATGCAAAACTAATGTGACACCCATAAATATGGTAGTGGCAATGGCAAAATGTAAATGAAACATGATAATGGACAGAGAAAATATCCTTTTTACTTCAAGCTCACATTGAACAATGTTTGTGTTTGCGCTAGCCCGTTTACTGCACAATCCTAGATCAGGCTGATGAAGTAGGCAGAACGTACATTTTCTTTAATCACAGGTCTATCGTTAGAGGATCTTCCTCATATAATATGACATGGAGTACAAGTTACCACTAGGGGGGTATCCACATGATACTTGACAATACATCTGTATCTGCAATGATATGATACGATTTATTAGCATTGACCAACATTCAGAATCTGGGGTAGACCTACCCTTAATTCAGGACTATTTTAAACGTATCAGAGTTATGGGCAAATCAGCTAAATCTCGATATTAATCAAGATAATAATTTACAACTGTTGCATTGATTCATTTCAATCATCACTGTTTAAATCTGCTCATCCATCCAAATCATTGGATTGTCAAACCCTTAGTTATCTCATAAGACTGTATTAGAATCATCTCTTACAATATGGCACGTAATATTCAGCTGTAATCGCACTAAAATCGGCTTTACACATCAACGCCGCACGGAACGGCTGAAACCAAAAAGTAACAATAATAACAATTATCGATTCAAAGGAATCGATTCAAGGCATTCAGTTCTGAATTTTCACACAGTATCTGCAGAACATTCTAGCTACCATGTGTGCAGAATAACGCAATTTTATTCCACCTACACAAATCTTACACTCACCTTACACCCTCACAGACTCACATTAGATGTTCCATAACTGGAACAGCAGCTGTTGCAGGCGACTGTGGCCTTGCTGACATTTAGAAAACATGAAGCCAACATTACAGTACATATATAATATACAGTGCTGTCAAACATATTTTCCCAATCCTGATTTCTTCTGTTTTTGTGTATATCTCATTCTAAATAGTTTTAGATCTTCAAATGAAATACAACATAAAATAAAGGCAAACCGAGTAAACATACAATACAGTTATTATTATTATTATTATTATTATTATTATTATTATTATTATTATTATTATTATTATTTTATTTTAGCAAAAAAAAAAAGTCATCAAACACCTATCACCCATGTGAAACATTAATTGCAACCTTAAACTTAAAATCTGGTTGTGCCACCAAATTTTGGCCCACTCTTGTTTGCAGAACTGCTTTAATTCAGCCACATTGGAAGGTTTTTGAGCATGAACTGCCTGTTTAAAGTCTCAATTGGTTCAAGTCAAGACTTTGAATAGGCCACTCCAAAACTTTCATTTTGCTTTTTTGAGTCATTAAGAGGTGGACTAACTTCTGTGTTTTGGATCATTGTCTTGCTGCATAACCCAGTTGCGCTTGAGTTTCAACTTAGGGACTGAAGACCGGATATTCTCCTGTAGGATTTTCTGGTGGAGATCAGAATTCAAGTTTCCCTCAATTATTGCAAGTTGCCCAGGCCCTGAATCAGTAAAGCATCCCCAGACCATCACACTTCCACCACCACGATTGACCGTAGGTATGATGTTCTTTTTGTGGAATACTGTGTTTGGTTTACGGGGCCCCTGTCTTCCAAACAATTCCACTTTTGACTCATCAATCCACAGAACATTCTCCAAAAAGGTTTGAGGATCATCAAGGTGTGTTTTGACAAAATTCAGATGAGCCCTAATGTTCTTCTGGCTTAGCAGTGGTTTTCACCTCACTATTCTTCCATGGATGCCATTTGTGCCCAGTGTCTTTCTGATAGTGGAGTCATGAACAATGACCTTTATTGATGCAGGAGAGGCCTGTAATTCCTTTGATGTTGTCCTTGGTTGTTTTTTGACTTCCTGGATGTGTCATTGCTGTGCTCTTTCAGGAATTTTGGAAGGTCGGCCACTTCTGGGAAGGTTCACTACTTATTTTTATGGTTTTTCCATTTGGAGATAATGGCTCTCACTGTGGTTCTTTGGAGTCCCAGAACCTTTGTAATAGCTTAGTAACCCTTCCCAGACTGATGTATCTCAATCACCTTCTTCCTTATCATTTCTGGAATTTTTTTCAACTTTGGCATGGTGTGTTACTGAGTAAGACCTTTTAAACAACTTCATGCTGTTGAAAAAGTTCTATTTAAGTGTTGATTTGATTGAACAGGGTTTGCAGTAATCAGGCCTGGTTGCGCCTAGTCTGAACCCCATTATGAATACAGTTTCATAGATTTGGGGAATTAGTAACACCGGAGGCAAATAAAATTTTACACAGGCCCAGTTGATGTTAGATATTTTTTTTTTTTGCTTCAATAAATAAAACTGTATTTTGTGTTTACTCAGGTTGCCTTTGTTTTATCTTAGATTTTGATTTAATTTCTGAACCAATTTAGCATGAGATATACACAAAAACTGAAGAAATCAGGATGGGGACAAATATTTTTTCACAGCACCATACGTACCACTGTAGATTTAACTCAAAAGGACAAGGTTTGTATTGTTTTACTGAAACGGCACTGTAGCCAGTAAATATAGCTATAATAATAATAATAATAATAATAATAATAATAATAATAATAATAATACCGCTCACCCATGTCATTCCTAACTTGCATGATGTGATATTGACCTTTCCAGTTTGACAGATAACATGGTACATAATGAAAATCTATACAGTGTGACCTCCAATCATGTGTGACATTATGTTACACTGTCTGGTTATAAGAGAACATTGCTGAGTGGGAACAGAAGCTAACAGGTGTCGTCACCCCACAAGGTGAAATCTCATTAACATGCTCCAGCAATTGAATTGAATGAAAGTGGAAATTAAGCTGCATGCGGTGCCCTGAGCTTCATGACTGGACGGCTGTGCCTTCTGCTACAAGTGAAATTTCACTTGGCACCATCTGCATGCCTGTGTAATTACAGCCCCGTGGGGACAGAGGAAGGATCTCGCTAAGTAACTGTTTACGGCTTCAATAATACGCTGGAAGTGGGAGGCATTTCGTATGGACTCAGGCACAGATATATTTATTATTATGTCAGAATTCAGTCACATACACTGAGTGACAGTCATAACATTGTAAATCAGAACAAAACATAACTCTTTTTTAAAAATAGGAAACACTCAAAAGGATTTCAACCTCCAGTCTTAGCACTATGAACCAGATATGTTTTTTATAAGGCAAAGAAACTTAATTAAGTCAAAAATAGTTATTTTTGGTTCCTTTCACTATTGCAAAACTCCATTAAGACGTACTGCAGTTAAAATACTATGCAATGCACAATATAAGGCCAAAAGTATGTGGGAACCTGTCCATAGTATGTATACAGCCATACAGTATGTGAGCTTTCCACAAACTCTTGCCACAAAGATGGAATCACAGAATTTTCTAGAATGTCTCTGTTTGCTGTAGCATAAAAAATCCCTTCATTTGAACTAAAGGTCCCAAACATGTTCCAGCATGATAATGGCTCTGTGCACAAAGCGAGGTCCATGAAGACATGGTTTCCCAAGGTTAGATCAAATCACAGGTTATATTAAAGTCCTCGTTTTAATACATCATCGTTCCTCCTGGTACTCCAGTTTCCTCCCCTGTCCAAAGACATGTGCTGTAGGCTGATAGCCATTTCCAAATTATCCATGGTGTGTGAGTGTGTGTGTGAGAGATTGTGCCCAGTGATGGGTTGCCACCCCAACCAGGGTGTCCCCCGCCTTGTGCCTCGAGTTCCCTGGGATAGCCTCCAATGTCTCACTGTAGGAAAAGTGCTATAGAAAAGTTATGGATGCATGTAAAAACATGTGAAATCGCTGATATGATGAAGGTGAAGATGAAGGGGACATTTAATTAACATTTATGGAAGGAGTCTCCAGTATCAGCGCTTTGTAACAGTTTTTATAACATTCTGCCATGGCAGAGTCTTCAGGACAGACAAAGTTATGCTTTCAGAATTCTCAGTAACATGAAAAGCTGCATTTTTGTCTTGTTAACCTCAAGAAAGTGAAACTGATGAGGGAACGACTGTTGTATCCGTTTCAACGTAAGTTGCTTTAACATTAAATGCAATTATAAATATAACATGTATGACATCTTTCCATAATTAGTCAAACATTTGTTAGCACGGGCAAATAATAAAACACTTCAGGATGTGGTGTCATTGGAAAATAATCAACTTCGCCATTGCTGATTATTTCCTATAACAACACACCTGCAAATGTTTTAGAAGGCAAAACAATGGGCTTGTCATATGGAAAATACAAAATTTATCATTATGTTTTTTGCAACTGTACCATTAATTTGCAAACATAAACTTACAGATTTTACACACCAGTAAATTACAGAAATATGGTACAAATGAATCGGAGAGGAAAAGATTTAATGGCTGAACCGTATCTTTCAGTATTGTAGTTTTTCATCTCTGTTCTTCCAGCACACAAATCCTCCAGGCTTATATCTTTATTTCTCGCAGTGCAGTATTACATAAGCGTTGAATAATATGTCCCTTTTTCTGTTTGCTGTGTCCCTCGCACAATATTTATCCTAGTCGCATTGTGAACAAATATGCAACTACATTTTTGTTCAGCGCCCACAGAATAAAAATAAATCTTCCTAGGGGAGAAGAAGTTATTGGACGCATACGTAATAACTGTAATCTCACAAACAAAGATGTAGAAATGTGACAAATAATCAGAAACAGCAACAACAGCATAACTGTGGAAATTGCGTCTGCTGAAATCCAAGGAAAATCATTCATGCTGATGGATCAGGGAACCATGACTGTGGATTTAATAATTTATCTAAAAGCTGAGTTAGCAGAAAATGCCACACAATAACCCATGGTTGAAAAAAGTTGATTACTGAGTTGTTACAGAAAAGTTTGCACTACATATTAATTCTCAAACTTTTCATAACTAACGCCTTGTGCACCCCCCCACCCCCCCTCCCCCCGGCAGCTACATGAGGAATCTAATCAAGATTCTGTCAGTGTTTTGGTCCATGGCTATGCCAAGGCTCTCATGAGAATTACCAACGAGGTGGGTGTCAAGCCTCCATCCACTGCTGAAAGAAGAAAACTAAAGATAGATGAGAGAGAGAGAGAGGGAGAGAGAGGAGAGAAGATGAAACGGCAGAGAGAGATTGGGAGCAAGGGTAAAAGACTGGGAGAGAGGAACAGAGATGGGATGACGGAGGAAGAGTGAGAAAGCAAGAGAGGGAGTGAGGGAGGTTTCAACTCTAAATGAGATTGCCTACATCCGTGCCCTGAAGGAGGCTGGGAAATGAGTCTGTCCCCATCACTTTGTTCTTCTGCACTCACTTCACTCAATGCTACGCTTCTTCCTTTTCAGTCTTTTCTGTCCACAGCTCATCCATGTTTGCCTATTCTTTTTCCTGGAGATCTATTGCACTAAATAATAGATTTAGTACCACATGGCTTTCAGTGTGTTGGGTCTAAAATCATACTTTAACCGCATAGGACCACAGCTGTCCAGATGATATTCGGATGGTGGACCATTCTCAGTCCTGATTTCCAACAGAATGTTTCTTCCCTACATGAAGCAGAGTTACAGTTACCACCCCATTGTGGATTCGTCCCTCCCCCGCCCAGTAACACCAGTCTTATTCTTCTGTAAACACTGTATGGTGAAAAGTATGTGGAGACCTGACCATCACACCCATATGTTGGCATAAATTTGGAAGCACACAGTTGTATAGAATATCTTTGTATGCTGTAGCTTTACAATTTCCCTTCACTGGAATTACAGGTTGAGCCCATGTGCACAAAGTGATGTCCAAACGAACACCTTTGGGATGAATTGTTCCTGACATCAGTGCCTGACCTCTCTAACATGCTTGTGGGTGAATGGGCAAATCCCCACAGCCATGCTCCAAAATCTAGTGGGAAGCCTTCCTAGAAGAGTTGACACTAAGGCAGAATTAAATCTGGAATGGGATGTTCAAAAAACACATATGGTGTGATGGTTAGGTGTCCACATACTTTTGGAGCCTATACCAGGGAATTTGGGGAACAAGGCAGGGGACACCCCGAACGGGGTGCCAACCATCACAGGGCACAATCATACACTACAGACCATTTGGGACTGTATTTGGACTGGGGAAGGAAACTGGAGTACCCAGACCAAACCCCCAAATCACAGGGAAAATATGCAAGCTCCACACACACTGGGGGGAAAATGGATTCAAACCCCCAGCCCTGGAGGTGCGAGGCAAACGTGCTAACCACTAAACCACCATGCCCGTCACTCCTTCCATTAATGTCATATAGCACATGACAGATCGTGCAGTTTTATGAAAATAGTCTACAGAGGGGTGGTGTGATGTGGCATGATGTGAAACGGAGTGTCATTACCACCCCAAAGCGATTTGGTAATGATGTTTAATTTATTAATGAAAAACACGTCACACATTTTAATGGTTTATACAGAAGTTAGATGTAATGTTATGGAACATCCAAGAGACAAGTTTTTGTGATCACTGTTAAAGAGTCATTTAATCACCAACCTCTCTTTCTCTCTCTCTCTCTCTCTCTCACTCACTCCCGCTCTCAAAAAAATGCAGCTTGTCATTTTGGCAAAAAAACAACCCCCCAAAACGGAATGAGTAAACTCTTCTGTCCTTAAGATTTTCCTGTGCTGGAAAGCACATGCAACGCATTCGGACTGTTCCAAAGTGCTGACAACCAAGACTCCTTCTATAAATGTTAAATAAATGCTTCCTAACAAAAAAACATCACCACATCAACATTTTCTTTGTTGAATGACTTTGTTTTGTTTTATTATTAGTCTTGGATTATGTGGAGTTACCACTATAAAAGTCCCTTTGTATGAGCTATTACTATAGAAACAATACATATTAGAATAAGGACATTAATATAAACCTTTTGTTTATGTTACAGCCGGAACTACTTTCCAAGCTGTGCACACCTTCTGCGCAATCACATTCAAGAACCTGTCATCATTCATCATTTATTCAGGGTCTCGGAGGATCTGCCGTATATCCCAGGAGGTGGGAATACACCCTGGATTGGACGCAGGCACCATACACACACACATTAACATACTCATTCATACCTAGGGGCCATTTTCAGTACCCAGTCCATCTACTGGCATGTTTTTGAGAGTTGGGAGGAAACTGGAGAACCACATGCATCTCACTCGTCCATCAGACCTAGCTATTAGTATTAAATGCTTATAATCTGTGACATGACATTTGTTCTCTCGCTGAACTGGTTTCCTGCAGCTGTCATGTTGTTCACTATGCAGGATGTCATTGCATATCTTAGAAAAAAAAAAAAATCTGGTTTTGCGTTATCTGCTAATAGTGAATAATGAATCAATCTCATTTTCTGGTATAAACCCTCAATTCAAGATACCTAATGCTACAAAAATAAATAAATAAATAAATAAAAATCTAGATATATTACTCAGCTCAATAAATGTCCTCATGCCACTAGTGCAATTCATGCTGGTCAACCACATTTTGCGTATTTGCTAATTCTATGCTAAAAACTCAACTCTTATTTCAAGGAACCTTGCAAAAGGGATATTGTTTTTGGAATGCTTAAATACATGATGTTGTTTTTTTAGATTCAAGAATTACAAGAGCAAACAGAAACTGCAATCATGGCATCACCCGGCTTAAATGTTACCCACAAGGCATGATGGGAAGGCAGCTGTGTGTGCTTTATGTGCTAACACAGAGAAGGAACATCATTGCAATGCTTGTCAGAGAATATGCAGACTGGCACGCTGATGATTTCAGTCAGGCAAAATCTCACCTTGGTCTCTATGCTCATATCTGCTTTTACACAGCTGCATCGAATGTCTTACTTAATATTCACTACAGGACAGGCAATGTATAAATTTACACCCCCAAGGATTTGTGGAATGATCATTTTTTTCATGATGATAAGGTCATTTTTTCCCCCCCCTTCTTCCTCATACGAAAGTTTTTACACAGCAGCTACTACTGTAGGTTGTGTGATTCTCGCACTGCGGTCAATTCACAGCATTTAACAGCTTGATTAAAACACAAAGAACAGGAATGACTCTGCAAACAAAGCTGTACTTGCCATGGAGGCAATAAATCGGCAAGGATGATTTATTCTTTCCAGTGCCGTGAACGCTTAGAAGAAATCAATAACATATGCAAACACCCGACCAAACACCAATCATGGACCACTCTCCATAAAACAAATGAAGGGCTGAAACAAACAGAGAAATGAGTTTGGCTGTAGACTGAGCTATTACGCCTGCCTGCAAGCACAACCCTTCACAAATTTCTCCACTTTCCATCAGGGAGGAATTAAGCAGCTGAGTGAAATACGAAGATGAATAATTAAAGAGCATGGTCTAAGTATGGCCTTTTTTTTTCCTTCTCATTTCGTTCATGGTGAGAATTTCCAAACACTGCAGTTTCACACATGCTTTTCTCAATGATTTGGGATTGATAGATCAATGTGTTGATCAACAGTAATGAGGAAAAATTCTTCCTCCGAATATTATCTTCTTTCTTTAGCGCAGTTATGTGAAGATATACGTACACTCAACAGCCACTTTCATATAATCATCCAGTCAGCTTATCGTGCAACAGCTCTAATGTTACCGTACGCACAGGCTCACTGAAGACTGGAAAAAGGTCAGACAACATGTTTCCAATCATCAACTGTCCAGTTTCCGTGTCCACCGTAGCCTCAGATTACTCTTCCTGGCTGACAAGATTAGAAGCCGATGTGGTCTTCTGTTGTTGTAGCCAGTCGGCCTCAAGGATCTGTGAGCTGTGCATTCTGAGATGCTTTTCTTCTTACCATAATTGTAAAGAGTAGTTACTTGAGCTTAGCCTTCCTTTCAGCTCAAAGCAGTCTGGCTATTCTCCTCTGATCTCTCTCATCAACAAGGTGTTTCCACACAGATAACTGGATGTTTTTTTTGTTGTTGTTGTATTTTGCACCATTAGGTGTGAACTTAAAAGACCACTGTGTGTTAAAATCCCAGGAGATCAGTAGTTCCTGAAGCGCTTGACCTGTATCTGCATGAGATTATGTATTATGCTGCTGTCATGTGATTAGCTAATTGGATAATTGCATGAATGTGCAGGTGTAAAGGTGATCCTATTAAAGTGAATAGTGAGTGTAAAGTACAGTTTTACCTCTAATAAAATACTATATTTAAAAATGTTTTAAAGACTGATTTTTACAGTTTCCCTGCTGTCACGAATCAAAGGTAGAGACGGATGCAAGTGCGGATCTTTAAACATTTAATGACAAACAAACAAAGTGCAAAGACAAAATGACATGAGGCAAAACAATGTGGCAAGGATTAAACATAAACAAAGGCACAAAAACACGGCTACAGAGACAAGGCGTATAAAGACTAACGTGAGACAAAGAGTGCAATGCAAACTGTGACTATATACAAGAGTGCTAATTACCAGGAACGTGAATCAGGTCTAGGTGGTCATGTGACTGTGGTGCAATGGCTGTTGGGAACTGTAATTCAGAGTTCCCTTACTGATTTCATGACACCTGCAATGTAATTAAAGATCTGACTCACATATCATAAAAATAACTGATAATAATGACATCGGAATTGATGAAAATCCTGCTGATGGATTCCCTTTAAATGTTCTAGAGGAAAAGAACATGCATGAATATGGTATTTTGAATAACCACGAAACTCACTGTAAGGATCTAATCACTCTGTGCAACAATGTTTATTGTTGGGGCAGCTATGCTCTATTGTACAGCTACAGTATGGTGATTGTTCTGAGAGTTAACAGAGCCCTGTTTAACTAAAATATTGATCATTTTTCACCAGAGTAAATAGTAAAAGAATAGTCAATAACTTTTGTGATTAGTGATAAAAATATGTATATGTGTATATATACAGTGATGTATTTCAATAATGTCCTTCCTCATCATTTATGGAATTGGAATTTCTGGAATAGTTTGTTACTCGGTAAGACCTTTTAACCGACTTCATGCTGTTGAACTGATGTTCAAACAGTTGATTTGATTGAACAGGGCTGGCAGGGATCAGGTCTGGTTGTGTCTAGTCCAGCTGAAGCCCAATGTGTATGCAGTTTTATAAATTTGGGGAATTAGTAAATACAGGGGCAAATACAGTTTCACACAGGCCCAAGTTGGTAGATAACTTTTTTCCTTGATAAATAACTATCATTTAAAAACTGTGTTTTCTCAGGTTGCCTTTGTTTTATTTGAGATTTTGTTTTATTTTCTGAAACAATTTAGTATGAGGTATACACAAAAGCAGAAGAAATCAAATACTTTTTCACAGCACTGTAAATAGGAGCCCTTCCTGGAAATGTCTGGGATTTGTATAATGACCCAAAATGAATAGAAGTGTAAATGTTCCTGCAGTGTCCTTCTGTAACGAAAACATCTGCTTTGTTGTCCCCCACAAAGCTGAAATGAAATCTGCATCTTTCATCTCGGGTAATACACGCTGTGCTGACTGTCCTGTGGTTCACCAAAAGAGTTATTAACTGAGGAGGTGAAATGGATTCTGGGTTTTATTCAGTCCGACATCAAAGCAAAACCCTGAAAGTAGTAGCTTTATGCTGCTGAAATCTGCTCAGGCCGTAGAGCTGAGTATGACAGGTAGTTTAGACAGACTAGATGGTGCTTGGAATAGTTTGATATACAAGCTGGTAAAATGAAAGACCTTAAATCTTTCATTTCGCCATTTTAAGTTATTAAATTAATCAAATAATGCCTACGTTTTTTAATAATTTGTTGTGTAAAGAAAGTTTGAAGGATAAGCTGACTGAGCACTTATCTGCTAAGCTTACAGCTCACTTCAAGTGTAATTCATTATTTTATCTACAAAATATTCTGTATTGACTTGAATAATGTCTTCTTTGATGTTTTCTGTGTGGGGAAAAAACTTTTTGTGGATGATATTATTTATTAATTAATATTGTCATAGTATTTGTGTATTTAATATTGGCCTTGAATAGCATTCCACAGTACTTTAAGTGTGTTTACAGCCAACAACATACATTTCGAGGTAGGGCAGTAGATGTAATACTGTCCCTCGCTCAAGCTGATATCATGCAAAAAAAAAAAAAAAAAAGGGCTCCAAGTCCAAGTTCAGAATCATGCATAACTAAGATACATATCTGAGTTTTGTTTGAATAAGTCTTAAGTCTGTAGTTATGTTTGAAGTCTGAATACAGATGTGTGCAATTTCAAGCAAACTCTGAACACGGCACAGTCCCTACAGTTAATTTCTAAGTGATTTCCTATTAATCTTTTCCCATTGTTTTTTTTTTGTTTGTTTTTTTGTTTTTGTTTTTTTAAACAATTTATAACTACAAGCCTTTACAGTACAGTTGAGCTCATAAATTTACATATGCCATGCAGAATCTGCAAAATTAGGTAAATTAGCTATTTCACATAACAGATGTTTACAGATACTGTAGTCAACAAAACACAATAATAACTGAATTTGCACAAATGAACCAGTTCAAAAGTTTAATACTGTGTGTTATCATGAGACATAAAGACAGTTATTGATCATCCAGGTAGCAGCACACAGTATTAAGAATCAAGCATATGTAAACTTTTGAACTGGTTCATTTGTGTAAATTTAGGTACTATTGTGCATATGTAAATATCTGTTATGTGAAATAGCTTGTTCAGGGTGGAAATAAATATTAAAAAACAAAATGCAATCTTTATGATCCCTCTTATTAAAACATACCTGTTAAGTGTTAATTAACTGTATTTTTCACATATACATTACAGAAAAATTCTTTACTTCAGATATCCCAGTTTGCGCCAGTGCCTCTGTAACAGATAGGGTTAAGGCCATTGTTCACGGGCACAATTGTAGCAGCTTGGATTAACCGTTGAGCCACCACTACCCTATAAACGCTTATAAGCAGAAATATCTATAGAGAATCCCATATAAACTGTGTTTTTAACAAACCTGGTTTTTGTTTTTGTTTTTTTTTATCTTGAAAAGTCTCTCAGAGCATTTCAAATGTCCCAAAACTATTAAACATTGCCCAAAGCTAAAGTTATTTTCATCTACTTAGGATATTGGTGTTAGAGATAGCAAAGCAGTATCATAAAACATGCCATAAATCAGCGTTTCATTACCTCGGAGACTTACTGGTTCACCTGGCACTGTTATCGTCTTATCACCTGGCATCATGATATCATCATTTTTTTTGGAAAGAACAGCTAGACTTCACACCTCACTGGCTGTGATGTGTTTATGCGTTTATCTCTCTTTGCTCTGCGTGTTGCAAATGATATGATGCGTTAAAAGGACAAGATGAACATGGCGATGAGCCACAGATTTGTTTTCAAGTTTCATAACCAAGATTTGATTAAGATCAACAGATAAATGTCATTTATGGGATATATGGGTTATTTTTTTTTCCATTCTACATTTTGTGAGCTGAGCATAAGTATTAAACTAACCTAAAATCAATTCTATGGTTATTAAGTAGCTTATACCTTATTTTTCTTTTCATTATTTAACAATATTACTCATAGTGGACTCTAATGGGACTGTGAGTGCTTTTAAATCAAATGCACTTGTTCACTTCAGCATTTACAATAAGACCCATTCTCAAATATGATTGGATAGTTGATTAGTGATCTATATCAGCAGCTCTGACAGCAAATCATAGGTTTATATAAAAGCACTCAATCTAATATATTACCGTTTCTGTATATTAAGAGCTAATTCACAGGGACTTTTATGGCAAACACTTCACATGATCTAAGCCTAATAATAAATAGATTAACAACATTATTGTTATATTGTTGATATGCTGAAGCTTTCTGTGACAAGATGTTTATTTAGAAATTTTGGAAGGAGTCTCCAGCGTCAGAGCTTTGTACCAGTCGGAGGTAAAGCTGGAACTTAAAGTTTTCTGACATGAAAACACAATAACATGACAAGCTGATTTTTTTAAAAACCTTATCTTATATATTAACTTCAAAAAAGAGAGGCTGGTGAGGAATCCTTGAGTTTTTCCTGGAGTTTCTCCTGGAGTTTTTCCTTGCCATCATCGTCTCTGGCTTCCCCATTAGGGATAAATTCATACATGTAAAATCTATATCCTGAATTTATAGATTTCTGTAAAGTTGTAATTAATTAATTAATTAATTAATTAATTAATTAATTCAGGGGTTCTCAAACATTTTGAAGCCAGGGATCACTTTCACCATAAAATACTCTTCACAGACCCCATCAGCACAGATTTTTTTTCTGAACATAATAACTGTTCAAATATTAGAGAATAATATTCTATTTATTTTTATGGGGCCTAAGAGTTTTTTATTCCTCAACTATCCACTGACAGGACACAAGATGACATTATTTATAGCCCTACTTGGTTTAGAGTTATTGAGATTTGGATTAAAGCCATATAATTTAAATGACCGATCAAAATTCACATAAAAAAGGAATTTTCTAATAAATAAATAAATAAATAAATAAATAAAATAACGTAGAGACTGTAAATCAATCACTTTTTAGGAAGTTTAATAGTAACTCTGCTTCACTTCAGGTCACATCACACAACATTATATATTTACCTTTCTCTTGCTGATACCATCTATTCAGATTAAAGCATCTAAACAGAATAAAAGTATCTACTTAAGCATCCAGATATACAGTTTCTCTCAGTCTGTCTATGAAATCAGCTCCATCATTTTATCCACTCCTATGAATTTGAGATCTAAGACTCATATTGCCTCAGTTCTACGCAGCCTATTTTAACGCCATGTCACACTCCCGCCACAGCATTTAAAATTCAACTGGGACTTTACTGAAGCCAGCTAAAAGCAATGGCATCTATTTACCATGCATTACCCAGCCGGCTAGTGCTTTAGACATTACCTGGAATGGGATGTGAACTTTAAGCAGGAGGCATGAGGGATCAGGTGCTACAGCACATCCAATTCATACTGGAATTTTCCTCCTGCTGTGTCTGCATGCACAGTAATATATATTAATTTGTCAAAATGTCTATATGGTGCTGAAAAGGTTGTCTGGCTATGATTAATACACAGGAAGAACTTGCTTTCTGTTATGCATTCACCTTGAATAGATGTCCAGGAAGCCACGGTGGTGGCCATGACAACGCACTATATCCTGGGTAAAATACATTACGACTCAGTCCTAATTCTCAAATATCTAATCATTTTAAATTGCCAATTCATATAAAGAAAATTACTAAGAAACTCAATTTTTTCTCGTCCCCTGTTCTGTCTTCAGGAAATTACTGTGATGTGATTTGGAATTAATTCCTAAAATCCAAGCAAAAGCCTAATTTATGGCGAGCATTATTAATTTCATTCTTCTTAAGTACAAACTCAAGAGACATGAGATTAATATGAATTGCTTTCCCTTCAGTGACACATCCGTATTTCTGTGGCTGTCTTCAGGAGGCTGCATATCACTGTGCTTTGACAAATGGCACCCTGCTGTCATGTTTGCACCTTTATTCATAGTCCTGACATTGTACTGCTTTCTAACAAGCCATTACCAGAAGAGCCGTCTGCCTCTGACAAGACGCAGTAGCTTTAGATTGACTCTTCATCCTCATTACTGGTGTCTGGTGGTGCTAAAGAATCCAATCCTGCATCTTTTATCTCCATCCCTATCTCCTCTCTATCCCTCTCTGTTGTTTCACTCAATTTCCATTGCTTACTCGGCTTGGAAGCTAAGGTTTGATGCATTTGACTCCAACAGCACTGAGCCTTGATGTAGCCTACTGTTAAATGACCTGTGCAGTTTATAAGAGAAAGCAATGGAGACTGAAAGAGCCATGAAAGCGAGTTCAGATGCTAAATGAACTGCATGCTGAACATATAAACCCAGTAGTGCTGCACTCCAAAAAAAGGGCACATTTACAGTTGAATGCTGTCAGAGGTCTTGGTTTAATCAGAAATTCAGGACACACTGGGTCAAAAACATAATAGAAAAATTGAAAACCAGGTGCTGGATAAAAATCTATCTTTCTATCTATCTATCTAGATACTGTAGATAGATAGATAGATAGATAGATAGATAGATAGATGAGACAGTAATAACTGAATTTACACAAATGAACCAGTTCAAAAGTTTACATACGCTTGATTATTAATACTGTGTGTCGTTACCTGGATGATCAACGATTGTTTATATGTTTTGTGATAGTTCTTCATGAGTCCCTTGTTTGTCCTGAGCAGTTAAACTGCCCACTGTTCTTCAGAAAAATTCCTCCAAATCCTGGAGGACTATCAGGATAATTGCGAAGAAAAAAAAAAAAAGATCTTTAAACAAACTAATAAGAAATTACAATAATCATCCTGTTCATAAGTTTATACACCTAAGGTACTGTGTTGTTTTCAAATAGTTTCCTAGCATAAATTGTTAATCATATAATATTTACATCATTTGTGGCACTGAAAATAGCTTTCTATTTGTTGCTAAAATTAGGTCTGGATACTGAATATTAGCTAGTGCTAACTCTTAATATAGAGCTACAGTCTTTTGAACAATTAAAAAAACAACCTTTAGTTAGAATAAGGTAGGTAGTACTCAATATTGTCTTTACTGCACTGTAGCTCCTGATTTGTGCTTGCTGTTTAAATGTTGCTAGCATTAGCTCTGGATGCGGCACATTAAATATTAACTAGTATTAACTTTCAGGATACATAATGCCATAGTCTTTTGAACAGTAATAGAACAAAACAAAACAGATAGAATAGTATAGATAGGGCTCAAAGGGCTTGGAGTTGCCTGCTAACTCCTGTGGAATTCACTTGTTATAGTGTCTTCATGGTCACCAAGCTTTAAAAATCATAAAACACATCATCTTAAAGTGTATGTAGATAGTTTTTGTCACTTAATGTTTGTTTATATTAGCAACAAACACAGTAGCTGTCTATTTGTTGCTAGCATGAGTTGTAGATACTGTATATTACGTGCTGTATTAGCTAGTGTTAATCCTCAGTATAGTGCTAGAATATTTTGAACAAAAAAAAAATGACAAAGCTTTTGTTTGAATAGTACAGATATAGATATGTTTGGGGGTTTTTTTCACTGCACTGCAGCATCTGAATTTAATGCGCTGGATTTTTTAGTCAGGCATCAGTTACCAGGTTTTTGTAGCGAACCTCCTAACTCAACTTGTGTAATTCACTTGTAATATTGTCTCCATGTTCAGCAGACGTTAAATGTCAGCTCCATTTTTAGCATTTTGACCACACTGTAACACCAAATGTGTTTAGATAGTAGTAACATGGATTCATGTATTACTTTTTTTAATCAAAAGAAAGAAAAACTATATGATAATCAAAAATAATTATTTTCATAGCAAGAGGCATATCGTGCTAATTTAGCATTGTAGAGGAGGCATGTGAATGTGAAGGTTTATACACCCGCAGTGTGGATCAGGGAATGCAGGGAAAGATGATGTGTGTGAAAACGGTGTCCATGTGCAGTGCAGTACAAATGGAAGGGGACAATACAATGTGTCCGAAAAGTCAGGAACCAATGCTAGTAAAACTACATATACGTGATTTTGTATTTATTATATATTTATTTGCAGGTATTTTTATATTTATTTTTACTTTACAGGTGAAAATGGCATTAACATCAGATGTAAAGGTAGAAATAGTGCTTCTTGGTACTTCTTGGTACGCTCATTGGTTTCTGATTTTTCGGACACCCACTAGACTTCTCTAAAACACATTCAGGGTTGTCAAAAACACTACTATTGGTTGGTGCACTGCTTCCAATCAAAACGAAATAACAGTCAAATCACAAAATATATTACAAAAATATGACCAACAAATTACAAAAACAAGCACAGGGTTTGTTTTTTGTTTGCAATTAACAGTGCAATTCTGCACAATCTGGCGGCCCTAGAACACTTACCACTTTTTTAGTTGCCATTTGTTTGTTTCAGAAAATTAGAACAGAAAATATGGTATTAACCAAAATAAATAAATAAATAAATGTACACACAAACAAACATAAATAGTGAACAAATAAGTAAAAAAGAATTATTTATAAATAAATGTACATCATACCTCACTAATTAAAAATACTACTACTACGATTACTATTACTAATGATAATAATAATATTTTTATAGAGCACTTATAATACGTGATATCTCAAAATGCTGTACAATTAAGTAAAAAAAAACTGTGTACAGTAAAATAAATAAAAAACAGAATAAAGTAATTCAAAGGATTTTAAAATAATGAAATAAAAATGTAATTAAACTCGAAATATCAAAAACAGAAGGATTTCCAATTAAAAAATGCAAAATTAAATACATTTTCAAATGCTTTTCAAATTGCTTTGGAAAAGAGTGCACTGAGCTTTACGCTTTAATTGTGAAACATATTTAATAAGGAAAAGTTCATAGTTGGGCAAGTCAGTGCTACTTTATCATGAACCAGAAATTCTCTAGCATGCAAATGTTCCTCTCCTGCCGTCGTTTTATTCAGGACTTAAACATTCCGTCTCCTTTTTAAAGAGATAAACTCACCTCTTCTAGATGATGAATGCCGTAATTTAGGTTAATTTACCAATTGTCGAGTCGAAGGAGGAGCATTTAGGATTAGATATCTTTTGTGAATGGATAATTAAGGGCTGGAAAAGCTTCGATTAAAGAGGTACCTCGAAAAGCAATTTAACAAAACAGAAAAGAGGATCTGGGTTTGGTGTGTAAAAAGAAGAAGCACATACTGGTTTCATGTGTATAAAATGACTGCTGTATGGTGTGCAGATGTGCACTAAGACCATTCTCCATTTCCTGAATTTCAGCTCTATCCATTAGTGCTATGAAGAGAAAGAGCCCCTTTTCCACATATTGCTTTATCTGCTAAGCTCTAATCTTCCAAGAGCACTAAAGAGACCTAGACTCTTATCAGATTTGTCTTTAGCCTGTCGCGCTCACAGGATTTCATTCTCTTTGCTCATTTAAAGAGCTTTAACAGCCATTTAAGTGCCCCTGTAGGCTCAGCTGCCTCATTTTTCGGATAATGCACTGCTCACCTTTGCACCAAACTTGGAAACTGGAGAAGCATAAAAGTTTCTCTGTGTTAGCAGAATGATTATTTCATTTTGATGTCAGTAAGGGTGTTGGTAAGTTAAGCAAGAAATGAAAATAGTGGGAGTAAATACTTATGGACTGTATCGTAATTATTTCTTCAGCATACATTGCATTGCTTTTTTTTTTATAGCAGTGATGTATTTATTTTAAGAAAACATTTTTGTTTGTTGGATTTTTGTAGTTGATGCTATTAAACCCAGGATAACACAGTCAGCAGGATTCCAGTGCTGTATATCTGCAGCTTGTGTGGGCTAAAGCCTGATTCTGCTTACGCACTGAGTGCGGATAACACCGCGCGGATAACAGGGCTCTGGAGAGATGGGGGGTGGCGAGGTGAGCGGGTATTATGGTAATGAAACTCAGTGGCAGGACGATTCTCACTCTCCCGGCTTCAATAAGTGTGTCACAGGCCCCAAAAGGCAACAAGCGTGACTGTCATGTAACCTTCATGGTTTTAAGATCCAAACAAAGTGCATTAACACAACTGAAACATTTTTACCGATGAAAACAAACAAACAAACAAACAACTAAAATTCACACACTGCAAAAAAAAAAAAAAAAAAAGAATTCTTAGTAAGTGAAAATGTCTTAAACATCCATCCATATTCTATACCACTTAACCTAAAGGGTCACGGGGAACCTGGAGCCTATCCCAGGGAGCATCGGGCACAAGGCGGGGTACACCCTGGACGGGGTGCTAATCCATCACAGGGCACAATCACATACACACTCACACTTTAGACACGCCAATCAGCCTACCATGCATGTCTTTGGACTGGGGGAGGAAACCGGAGTACCCAGAGGAAACCCCCGCAGCACGGGGAGAACATGCAAACTCCACACACACAGGACCATGCTGGGAATTGAACCCCCGACCCTAGAGGTGTGAGGCGAACGTACTAACCACTAAGCCACCATGCACCCCATCTAAGACGTATTCGTCCTTATTCAAGATGTTTTCACTTGCTAAGAGATCTTTTTTTTTTTTTGCTGTGTACCTTTGGCTAACTTTCAGCTAAACTGAAGCACATTCATGAACGAATATACCTATTTCATTGTCATTTTCTACGTTCCCTTGGAATGTAGCTGAAATGGTCGGATTTTGAATTCAGAACAAGGTGTAAGAAATGTTTTAATGCTAGACTCTGAATTATCATCAGAGCAGGAAAAGAACAATAAGAGACACTGCAATAAAACAAGTAACAAACGGCGTTGCTCTCCAGGCAGAACCGGCGAGATTGCATTGTCTGATTGATGCTCCTGGTTTTCAGCAGCGAACCATATTTCCAATGAGACTTTTTACAAGATTAACAGAAGGTTCAAGTCGTTTCAAAATTAGAAATAAATATAGAAATACCTTGAGTTGTGTGTAATTTCCATATTTCTTTCCATATTCCTTTCCTGTTGTGCCATATTGTGTGTTTTCATTTATCTAGCTATATGTAAGGAATAAAACATGACGTGAGTGGGCTGTTATGGGAAAATAATCAAAAGTAGGGTAGTGTGATGCCTGATGCACAGCAGAGTTACTGTTCCCACCACAAATGGATTATTTTTCAATAAAAGCATGTCCCGAAATTTTTATTCCTCTTGTAACACAGCAATTATTAGATTTAATTTAATGCTGTAGAACATCAGTGAAAGAAATGACTTTCTATTATGACTTACATTATAGTAGCTACTGTATAAATCAACCTTCCCTCATGAACATCTCTGTTTTTTTTCTCTCTGTTTAAGATTATAAAATGAGAAAATCTCAGCTTCTCATGATACCGAGAAACTGGAAAGTCTGAAGACTCTCCTGTGGTGGAAAACTTACTGTTACAAAGCACTGACACTTGAGACTCCTTCCATAAATGATAAATAAACATATCCTTACAGACACCTACACCATTTGTCACTGTTAAATAGCAACACTTTTATAAATTGATTTATGATTTAGGCTTTATTATTAGGTGAAGCATCCATGATACAAGTCCCTGTGAATTAATCATCAGGTCTAGTCAGATATATGAGAATTCAAATGCGATGTGGTGTAATTTCAAATATTTCAAACATTAGCTCCTATACATGCTACAGCACTTATTTAGGTGATAATACTATGTATTATTTATACATAAATATCCATTCTCGTCCTCTTCATAGCGCAACTCCTTCTCAACACTGATGTCTTTCTCAAGTGAACCAAGAAAGGAACATATTCCAGATGGTGTCTAATCAAAATGACCACAATAATACGAGGACGAGGATGAGGATGAAAAAGATGTCCCTTCTGCCATCCAGGTTGGCAGTTTGATTAAAAGCACTGCTGCAGCCATGCAGTCTCAAGAGAGAAAGAGAAAGAGGAGTGCTACGCTGCCAGCATCTGGTTCTGTCAGCTCAATTCTCACTAGAGCTCACACAGCTGGAGACTCAATGAGTAATTTGCACTTATTTTTCTCAGTCAATAGAGAGATGCTGATAAAGAAAGGGATGGAAATTGGGAGAAAAAAGCAACGTTGAACAAGGAATTCTCTATGCGGCTGGTACGCGGGACTTACTACCTGTGACAAAGATTAAGAGGAACGCTGCACAATGCTCAGGAGGAACAACGTCCCACTCAGACAGTGCAGCATCTGTTTACAGGATGGTGAAGTAAACCTTATGTACTGTTTCCATCTGCCCCTAAGCACCACCCCCCCATGCTCTCACTCTTTCTCACTTTCTTTCTCTTGCTCTCTTTCGCAGGAGCGCAAAGAATCCTCTCACATTGTAATAACTGTAGCCTTCAATCGGAAATAATCCAAATTGCACTGTGAAGAGCACAAAAAACACACACTCCTGCTCTCGCTCCACCCAGCAAACATTCAAAACACACACACAGCCCGTTGCCATGGAAACTGGAGTACCAAATGAACTGTGCCAGTCCGCCGAGTCATGCCAAGCTCTGACCCTGACCTTGCGTGGTCCAGTTGGCCAGAATGTCTCGAAATCAGTCTCAGGGGAGCCCCGAACTCCAGAGAGAGAGTGTGTGTGTGCATGTGTGTTTGCATGTATGATGCCTCAAGTTCTTCCCTTTTATCTCTTACTATTCTCATAATATTTCTAGCCATAATGAATCAAGCAACTGACATGAATCATATAAAGAATCAACTGGGAATCAACACAAAAAGATTCATTCATATTTCCCAGGCAAATCATGCAATTAAACAATGTAACACTGTGCCAGTGCAGCAAATTTTTATTATACGAATACAATAATACTAATACAGAAAAATAATTGTGTTTTTTCTTACTCGGTCCAAAAATAAATGCACCCTGGATGCCATTTTATCGGCTAGATCAATGATCTTTCTGATTTCAGATGAGAAACAGCCGGATTCATCTTCAACTGCGGAATTTGAAATTATGATGAGAACACCTGGCATTTACCAAATACACAAAACAAAGCTGAATGACGAATATAACAATGCGGGGATTATTTTATTTACTACAAAACCCAGATCCTCAAAGCTCATCAGCCTCTCTGACTGAATAAACACTCCAATATTGCTAGCCATAATAAGCAATAAACCCACTTAGCTACTTGTATGGACATCAATCTTGAGCTAGTATATTGTATTTAAAAGCCAGGTCAGTCGACACAACAGTCGATTAAAAATCCACAGCAACTATCATCCTGTGTGGGCTTTTCATCAGCTACACTGAACCTTGTATTGATTTTTTGCCCACCTCCCTTTGTGGAAAGGAAAAGCTTGTCTCCTCTTGGTTCTCTATTAATCTAGCAATAAGCATGGTCTCTTGAAAAAGGTACACCAAAAAAAACTTACACTTTATTACTGACAAACAAAAGGCTGGCATCATGGGTTCATCATGGGTTATTTGAAACAAGTTCATGGTTTGGGATGGTTCATCAAGCATTATGGTCAAACCAACTGGATAGGCTTTATGTAATTAGGATGATGTCATTGTCAGGTCTATACAGTACTGATATATTTAGTGGTGTGGTGTGTTGAATGAGTGCAGTGAACACCAAGAATCTTAATCGGTTGCCTTGACACCTTGACAGTCTCTCAATCTCTCTCTCTCTCTCTCGCTCTCTCTTTGAGCCTTCTCAAGAGGTCTGAGAGCCAGAGCCGTCAAAGGATTGGCACACACAACATATATGCAGGAGGGTTTTTAAGGAAAGAGATAATGTAAAGAATCTACTGCAAAATGATGTAACATTTTATTTAAGGACAGTGTTCATAGTAGGGATGTCATGAGAACCAAGTCAGTACCAACATTCTTCAAACGTGATGGTACTTGTTTTTCTGGAGTAGTGTTGGAACCGATTCTAATGGAGGTACCAAGGTTGCAATTCTTCCGGACCTGATGGGGGCAGCAAATATGTGCAAGTGTTTTAGTCGGTCCACAAGTAGAGAAGAAGAACAACAACAACTGCAAGCACATGAGAAAAACTACAGAAGTTTAGCTCCACCACGACACGTTGAGAGGAAATGTGGTATGGAATATGGAAATACTTCGCGTTCGATGTGGATGACAGAAAAATGTAATTGATGCTGTGAAGCCAGTGTGCAACCGATGCTATTGTACCTCCACTGTAGCCTCCACTCATTGTCAGACAGTGTTTGATAACTAAAATCTCTCTCTCTCTCTCTCTCTCTCTCTCTCTCTCTCTCTCTCTCTCTCTCTCTCTCAGTGTTAGCCAGAGGAGGATGTCCTCCAGGAGAGTTTTTTAAATTTTATTTTTATAGCACACCGTGGTATCGAGTATCGTGTACTTTTGGTGGTATTGGTACCGTCTACCTAAGTATCTATAAAAATCTTGGCAAGCTATGTCACTATTTCCTGATTACAGTCCCCTGCAAAACTATTGTAACAGTAAGGCCAATTCCATGGTTTTTGCTGTATACTGAAGACATTTGGGTTTGAGGTCAACACATGGATATTAGAAGAGAGTTTAGAGCTTCAGCTTCCTGGTATTAACAACCCCAATTCTGAAAAAGTTGGGACAGTATGGCAAATGCAAAAACAAAACAAAACAAAAAAAGATTCATTTGAAAATTCAGTTCACCCTGTACTATATTGAAAACACATTATTAACACATTATTTGATGTTTTACTTTGAGAATTTAATTTATTTTTGAAAATATACACTCATTCCAAATCTGCTGACTGCAATACTCTCCAAAAAAGTTGTGACAGTCTGTTTACCACTGTGTATCATCACCATTTCTTTTAATAACACTTTTTAAGCCTTAAGGGCACTGTTTCTGTTAAGTTTAGCAAACACAATTTCCCCCATTCTTCCATTATGCATTTCTTTAGCTGCACAACTGTACAGTGCCTTCATTGCCTTATTTTGCACTTCATAATGTGCCACACATTCTCAATCCGAGACAGGTCAGGCCATGCTATGCATCCATGTGCTTATAATCCGGGCAGAATGTGGTTTGGCGTTGTCCTGCTCTGGATGGCAGCATATGTTGCTCCAAAATGTGTACTTATCTTTCTGGATTAATGATGCCCTCACAGATGTGCAAGTTACCCCTGCCATGGTCACTTACACACCCCTATACCATGACAGACGCTGGTTTTTGGACCTGATGCTGATAACAGCTTGGATGGTCCTTTTCCTCTTTGGCCCAGAGAACACAAGAGCTGTTTTGTCCAAAAACTATTTGAAATGTTGACTTATCAGACCTCAAAACACGATTCCACTGTGCTACTCTCCATCTCAGATGAGATCAAGCCCAGAGAAGTTGGCGGTGCATTCTGGACAGTGTTGATGTATGTCTTCTGCTTTGCATAGTAAAGCCTTAATTTGCATCTGTGGATGCAGCAGCGAATGGTGTTGACTGGCAAAAGTTTACCAAAGTAAACTTTATTTTTACATCCAGAAGTGGTTTTCAGTCTTAACCTTTACGTGCTGAGATTCGACCGGATTCCTTGAATCTTTTAATTATATTGTGCGCTGTAGAAGGTGAAATGCCAAAAATCCGAATTGATTTATCTTTGGTGAATGTTATTCTCAAAGTGTTGGATTATTCGCTGATGCATCTGTTGGCAGATTGATGATCCTCAACCCATCTTTGCTCTTGAAGGACTAGGCCTTTTGTGGAGGCTCCTTATATACTAACATTATATGATTGCCTCACCTGTTTCACATCACCTCCTTATTTCAACTTGTCACATCACTATTAGTCATAAATTACCCCATCCCAAAGTTTTTGGAACGTGTTGCATACATCAATTTCAAAATAAACTTTTATCTTCAAAAAAAAAAAACTATGCAGTTGATTAGGTAAAACATCAAAAACATCAAATACATTGTCTTTATAATGTTTTTTTGTTTGTTTAAATCCAAGTCAAAGTACATTTACAAATCATTCCTTTTTGTTTTTATTAGCATTTCCCATACTGTCCCAACTATTTTGGAATTGGGGTTGTATATGTAAATGTAAACAACATGTAGATGTAAAAAACATAGAACATAGCACATTTTGTATCAGACCACCCAATTTGTAGGCGAGAAAAAATACTGGAACATGTGACTGACAGGTGTATCTTGTTACCCAGGTGTGTCCTGTTAGATTGATTGCTTAAACAATAAATAGCTCTGAACATCTCAGCTTGTCTTTAGCCTTCAGTTTCACCTGTAAAGACTGCTTTTATTGCTAAAAAGGATAAGCCAACATGAAGACCAGAGAGCTGTATATGGGTGAAAAGCAAGTCATTTTGAAGCTGAGAACAGAGGAAAAATCAATCAGAGGCATTGCACAAACACTGGGTATAGCCAATACAACAATTTGGAATGTTGTGAAGAAGAAAGAAACCACTGGTGTACTGAGCAACAGACACCAAATGGGTCAGCCAAGGAAAACAACAACAGTAACTGATGACAGAAACATTGTGAGAGCTGTGAAGAAAAACCGAGAAACAACAGTCAGTGTCATCACTAACAACCTCCTCAGTGCAGGGATGAAGTTATCACAATCCACCGTTCAAAGAAGACTGAGAGCAGAAATATAGAGGCCATACCACAAGATGCAACCCACTCATCAGCATTAAGAATCAGAAGGCCAGATTGGAATTGGCAAAGAAATACAGAGATGAGCCACAAAAGTATAAATAATAATAATAATAATAATAATAATAATAATAATAATAAGCCAAGATTAACCTCTACCAAAGTGATGGAAAGGCAAAAGTGTGGAGAAAGAAAGGATCTGCTCAAGATCCAAAACATACAAGCTCATCTGTGAAACATGGTGGAGGTAGTGTCATGGCTTGGGCTTGCATGGCTGCTTCTATAACAGGATCAATAATTATTATTGATGATGTAACTCATGATGGTAGCAGCAGAGCAAATTCAGGAGTTTACAGGAACATCCTATCTTCCAATTTACAGAGAAATGCATTCAAATTCATCATGAGGACCTTCATCATGCAGCAAGACAATGATCCAAAACACTTCCAACTCAACAAAGGACTTCATCAGGGGAAAAACTGGAAGTCAATCAACAGACCTTAACCCAGATGAGCAGCATTTCACCTCCTGAAGAGGAGACTGAACGGAGAAACCTCCCAAAACAAACAACAACTGAAAGATACTGCTGTAAAAGCCTGGAAAAGCATCACAAAAGAAGAAACCAACAATTTGGTGATGTCAATAAATAGTAGGCTTGATGCAGTTATTGCAAGCAAGGAATATGTAACCAAATAATACCTGTTATATACTTTAATTTTCTTCAAGGCTTATCTGTTCCTACACTTTTGCTTGCCTAAAAATTGAGTGGTCTTATATAAAAGCTTTATGTTGTTTAACACATCTGGATGTAAATACCAGGAAATAAAAGCTTTAAAATCTTAACTCTTGTCTCATATCCATCTCAAATCCAAATGTCTTTGGTGTATAGTACAAACAAATGAACTGACTTTCCTGTTCCAATAGTTTCAGAGGGGACTGTATACGTGACATCAACATACCAGAACTATACTAAGCTACAAAGTCAATTGTTGTCATGTTGTAATGCATGTCAGCTCAGAAATTGTCATAACACATCATAAGACAACCTTATGCCAACAAGAATCTACAGCTACTTGACATCAGAATTTTATTTTATTTTTTTAAACAGTCTTTATGATAGCTGGCACCTGCTGGAATAAAGATTTATGTTTATGTAATTTAATGTCAGTTGTCCTGAAGGGAGTGTGTAGGTGTCATTTAGCCCTATGAAATGATTTACCCAGAATTCAGTCATTCATTCAGACATTTTCATGGCCAACAGCAAGACTACAGTCGTGGTGCATTAAACATTTACAGGTTTAATCTTTTGTTTCCCTAATTGCGTAATGATTGATATAACTTTTTTTTGCATTTACTAATATTTCTTTGTGGTTTTGTTTAATTGTCTGATATGACTAATGAGTCACTCTACTTTCTCTACATTTCACTCACATAAGAGGTAAAAATGTATTTATTTCATTGCTCACTGTCTAATGGTTATTCCATTATAAACATACATCATATGGCAACCGTAAAACTATTACCATAATGTCAAAGTAAATAATGTTAAAAGACGATGAACATAACTCTATAGCATTAGCATATTTGAAAATAGCTATTATAGATGTTGGCATGATAAATAGGACTTCACACTGAAAGGAACAGGCTGTCTACAAGAGGGATGTTATGAGAGTCAACTTTTGTCTCATGGGTCAGCATTTTTACAGTGGGCGGCATATCACTCCCTCAAACTAATAGCATTTCACAGTGATTTGCTCTCGCTAAAGTGTGCTGATGCTGTACAATACAACAAAATATCATTGACTTCTTAAAGTAGTACAAACCTAAAGATGCTGATGCGACAAGTAGTTTGCAAAAAGAAGACCGTCGCTGAGTTGTTGAAGCCTGGTTTACATAGACTGCCCCCTGTTGCATTGCAGATAAGCTTTGGATACATATTGCTTCTAGTTCTTTAATATCCACCACACCGCTACTGCTGACTGTTCCTCCATCTTGTCTAAAACAGAAAGGTGGTTGTGCTTTTAACATCACTGGCTTAAAGCTCAGGGTCACTCTACTAGTAAACCTCAGACATACCTCTTCTGTTTCCATTTTTAAATCAAAGCTCAGAACATGTTTTTATTCCAGAGTGTTACTCTTACTTACAGTACATATTTAATTAGCCTTACATATTTAATTAGTCTTACTTACTTACTCTTACTTACGTAATGAATTAATCTTACTTACATACTTACTCTTACTTACTTACTCTTCTGGCTCACGTAATTAATAACGTACTCTTACTTACTTATTCATTCCTACTTGCTTACTTTCCTATTCTTGCTTAATTAATTAATTACTCTTACTTACTTAATGGCTCTTATTATTTTCTTACTCTTAGTTACTTGCTCTTACTTACTTACCTACTGTACGCTTACCTACTTACTTAACTGCTCGTATACATACTCAGAACATACATATCCTTTATTTAATGACTGAATTGCAACCCCACTGTATTCCTTATCAGAATTATGAATGTTGTATTACATGTTATTTCAATTCAATATTTGTTTCTTTAATTCAACCTGATAGTTGAAATTGATATTTTACTCAGTTGGCTAACACTTTTATAAAACGTGACTTACAATTAAGACTACAGCTGAGCAGTTGTGGTATTATGGGCCTTGAGCAAGCTTAGCAGTGGTAGGATTTGAACTCATGACCTGCTACTCAGTATCCCAATGCCTTAGCCACTAAGGCGCCACTCCCCAACAGCAAGAGTACAGCTCTGATGAAAGCCAGAATTTTAAGCTACTGGAGGAAGATGAAAAAAAATAACAAATATAATGTTCCATATTCTTCACTTTTTTTTTTTTACCCAATAAATCCCAAGAAGTGAGCCACACTGTCATCTTTCTGCTCTAGTGTAACACTCAAAAAAGTTCACCCTCTTAAAATCAGCTGAAACTATGGAACGGTAATTGGTTATGCGAAGCATACACACACACTAGCTCTCTTAATCCACACAGATCAAGGGATGAAGAATGGCTGCTTCGTTTATAATGATGCTGAGACAGGAGGATAACTGGCAGACCAGTGTGGCACTTCAGACGTTCATCCTCGTTGTTGTGCATTCATGGAGTCAGTATGATTTATAGAGCCAGTGTGCAGGAATACAGTATGTCATTCTCTTTAACAGCTAGAAGAAGCTCTACGGTAGCCTATTTGTCAGTAAGAGCACTACACAGCTCCAGATACCATGACATGACATCTGGCTCTCACGCCCAGGCCTTCCCAATTACCAGGATTTTAGTCAATGTACTCAATATATAAATGACTCATTTACTGTATTTTCTATTTGTATCATTAGTGAGTGCAGGATGATCAAGTATTTAACAATTCTAACATTTTCCTTGTAAACTGCCAAAACTACTCTGTGTAGGTAGTATACATACATATACGTGTATAGCCAATACTGTATAACATCTTAGACATCCTAATATTTTTAATAGAAATTGTACCTTCGGTTTGATTATACCTTCTGCATTAGTGTTAGGAGACAGGAATGTAGCAAAGAAATGCTTGTATTATCAATAAGTAACATAAAATAGTAGACCACATTTTTAACCTTGTCATTTAATTACAGCATTTCTTTACATGTGGTTTTGGATGTTCAGTCCCGTCTAAAAGTATTGCAACGGCAAGGCCAAATCTTTTGCTTTTGCTATGTAAAAAAATATCAGGAAATGAAAGCTGAAATTCCAATTGATTGTCTCATTCTCAGCTTTTGATCTCAAACACATATGTCTTCAGCATATAGCAAAAACAAAAGAATTTTAGCCATCCTTGCTACAGTAGGCACAGCACAATATCAATGGAACGATTCAGTTATCAGGTAGCCTCAGCCCACGGGTTATGAAGTATCAAATACGCCATGTACACTTTTCTGGTGGCAAGCTTCAGAATGTTGAATGTAACAGTCTGGTTTGTTTTTCACATATCTGTGCACACTGTAAAACCGGATAAGTTCATTTAACTCAAAAAAATTGAGGAAACTAATGACATCAAAATTTTTAAGTTGATAAATCAATTTCTTTAAGCCAAATACACTTAAATATAACAAATTTGAGTTAAATTTTTGTTATATTTAAGTGTATTTGCCTTAAATAAATCGATTTATCGACTTAAAAATTTTGGGGTCATTAGTTTCCGCAAATGTTTTGAGTTAAATGAACTTATCCAGTTTTACAGTGCATGTATACAATTTTTGTTTTGTAGGTAACACAATGAGTTTTTTTGGAGCAACATAGTCATTGGACTAAAAATGTTCAAAGATTCTTGTCTTTAAGCAGTTAGTGGTGAGGAAGTACGATAATCTTGTGTGTTTACAGACAGGCTGTAAAAGTCTGGGGTTGGTCATTTTGTTGCACTGTAAAACCGGATAGTTCATTTAACTCAAAAAATTTGAGGAAACTAATTACCTCAAAATTTTTAAGTTGATAAATCAAGATCTTTAAGCCAAATACAGTTAAGTGTAACAAAAAAAAATTTTGACTCAAACTTTGTCATTTAAAATAATTTTTTGTTATATTTAAGTGTATTTGGCTTAAACAATTTAATTTATCGACTTAAAAATTTTGAGGTAATTAGTTTCCTCAATTTTTTTGAGTTAAATGAACTTATGCGGTTTTGCAGTGTGGCTGTGTTTATTGATAAAATGCACCAAACTTTCTAGCAAATAGTAAAGGTCTGGCTTGTGAGACTACTTCTAAGTAAAGATGAGTCTATAGAGACTTACACAAATTTGGCTTTGTTCCAGATAATATACGTCATACATGCGTCATCATATAATTATACTTATACTACAGTGCAGCTGATTGAATGTAGTTGATTGTTATTATTATTAATATAAAAAAATAATGGTTGAAAATTTGTTGTGGTAATACATGTAATAATATTTATTACTTACATCTTGCATGTGATGTAAATATAAATATTCATCTTAAATGTACGTATGTATGTAAATATTCATCTTAACTGTACCTTCTCATATCTATGAATCCAAGTACCAACATTTTGAAAGCAGTAAAATAAATAGAAGATCAAATACAAATAATGTAATTGCTGTATTATTAATTACAAATTAGATTTCAAATTAAAAGTAAGCATTGTAATTAAATACTTAATTCGTAAATACTTGCTTAGGTTTATTAATCATAAAGTCCATAGCTTTATGCGGTTTGACATTAATAAACATCAAATCTGTGTGCACTGGCTGATACTAATGTATTAATCAACCATTACTTACATACAATTAACAAGGTCATTATTTTGTTGCTGTACCCTTTGTTGATGTACTTTAAAGCAACATGAAAAATTAAGCTTCTTGATATTCAGGAAACAATGTAATAATCTAATCCAATGAGTGCAGATCCTGGGGAAATATGTTGCCATGTCATTAAGAGATCACTCCTCAGTGCGGAAACATTTGCCATGGAAATGCACACGGTCTGTTACTCACACTGCAAATCCCTTAATGCCCTCTATAGAAAGTCCGCACCTCTCTGGAGAGAAATTACCAGCAGCTGCTTAATGCTCTTGTGTAAACATCATTTGTGCAACTGATGGACTTTAATGGGATTTGTCCGCTATTCATTAAGCTGCAGCAGACATTTCGGAAATGCCTGCACCTTCCATATCAGCGTCTAATAGATGAATTCTATGAAGAAGAAAAAAAAAACCTAGCGTCATGGTGCGCATTCGGCACACAATCTGCAGCTCAACGCTCAAAAAAGGTTCTGCAAAGACCCAACTGCGTGTGTTACCCTGAGAATAAATGACACAGCTATAAGTATGTCTGAGTCATTCAGGTTCCTACGGAATGCCATCTGCAACATACTGAAATGAAGCAGTATCATTTCCACACTCTCATGCTGTTCCTCCAGCATTAACTCACAAAGCTCCATGTTTTTAAGTCTCTCCTGACTAATTTTTACTCTGCTATAACAGAGAGCATCCTCACTACTTTCATCATTGTCTAGGCTCTCCACAGAGAAAGTCTGCATGGATCCCACTCATCCGAGTAATCTCGTCTAATGCATCCAAAAAGACATTGCAGAGATGGTTCAAAGTGATCAATGTTATATTCTGCTACCTATATTGTACAATTATGTGACATATTCATTCAACTTAAACGATGTTCTTATGTGAGTCACAGGTTACATTGTAAGCTAAAGTATTAATTACACAACATCCTATTTCCACTATTATATATCTATAACTTACCACATACTGTACATGCAGTTAGTCATTCATATTACTTATTATAATTGTAGTACTTGAAATTCATGTCTGCTTAGTAAGGAATAAAGCACAATGGGCCGTGCTGTTATAGGAATATAATTAATGACAGTGTTGTGTGATGTGACATAACAGGAACAAACCCCGAAGTTGAATATTTTCTTATAACAGCAAGTCTTTTATTCCTCTTGTACTGCAACGATTTGCCACCAATTGCATTTTTTACAATTAAAGAACAATTTATCATTGTCCTGATCTTTTATCTGATTATACTGTTTTTACATTAATGATATGGAACGTCCATGAAACAAGGCAGTTCCTGTTGTCATGTTATGTTTTGTTATGTTATGTTATGTTATAGCAACTCTGCACAGATATTTCATAATCGCTCTTGTTTTTGCTTTCTTGAAGTTAAGACACAAAATGCAGCATGTTACTGAGAAAAGGCCAAGCTGTCCACACTAAAGACTTTCCCATGTCTGAAAATGATCTGGATTGAGTTTGACCAATTTAGATGTAAATACCTTTTAATTAAAGCTAACATAGTGCAAATTAATTAAACATATTCCGAATTACATTTCGCACTCTTGTAACTACACACATTTCATGGAAATTACCTATTAATTCATAGTGTATAATAAATAATATGCTATAAGATGAATAACTTAATAATAAGCCATGTGAGTATGTTGCCATAAATTCTCCTTTGGTTGCTACGTGGTTCCTCTAATATATATGTGAATACCAATGAATAAATTTAACAGTCGTTACATTAACACCATAAACTTCCAGGATTGTCAATAGATCCATTTCTTTGCCTGTAGTTACTATAATTTTTTACTATTTTCTTTAAAAGGTCAGAATTATTTGATTCGTTTTCTACAACCGCAGCTCTGACAGTAGTTCGGCTGCAAGGCAGAGCTCAGGTTCATATCAATGTGCTCGTTCTAATATGTAAGAACTTTCACAGGGACTTTGTATGGCAGAAGCATCACATAATCTAAGCCTAATGATAAACCAATTAAAACAATGCATTGTTATTTAACAAAAAAAAAAAAAAGATACTTATAATAACTTATATGATGAAGCTTTCTGTGTGGAGATATTTATTTGACATTTAAGTTTGAACACTTATATTTAACATATAAATTAAAATAGAAAGAAAAAAGAGAGGCTAGTGAGTGATGTTTATAGCTGTTATAATGTAATTGCTTATGGGCTTTAAACAACAATAAATGTAAATATAAATGGATATAAAGTATTGAGCGCCATTGTTTAATTCATCAAAAATGTAACCATTGGTAATTTGCTTTGATATAAGAGGAATAAAACACTTTAGGATATGCCATTATTGTAAAATAATCCATTTTGCGGCCGTAACAGTCACTGACTGTTTTCGCTAGCAACATTCCTGGTTGTGTTTTATTCCTTACATTGTACAGTTTATGTTTAGATAACAACTTATCAGCGTGTTACAGTGGCCCTTATAGAGAGCACATTGCCTTGGAAGGTTGAATACTTTTCCTTTTACTTTCAACTCTTACATTTAAAAAATGGCTTTTGGGTTGAAATGGCATACTCTTTCCAGACTGAACGATGGCCTAAATAAGACAAATAGACTGTCTGTTAGAATGGAGTGTGTCCTGGATGAGTGAACTGAATTTGCTCCCATAGAGTTCTGCAAGCGCTTCAAGCAATTCTCAGTGCGATGCTGCAATCACAGGAAATGTGTGTAAGACCATGGTCAATCATGCTGGTGACAGATTTACTTGATAAGAAGTTGGATCCAGGAAAAAGCTTTACATGGCATGAGGGAGAAAACCGGATTTTCAAATATCATGTACGTATTTATGCTGTTCAATGCTAAATTATAAATTAAATTACACTGCTTATCTCTACATCCATTTGCTGTACCACTTATCCTACACAGGGTCGCAGGGAACCTGGAGCCGATCCCAGAGTTTAATTGCCACGATCCATAGGATACACCAGTAGAAATGTACAATTTCCAGCCACCCCTTCCAACTACTGTACATGCATTAATGTATTTAATTAATCATGTAAAAGTGTGTTTAATTAATACTTTAAGAATGCAGTGTCTGTACAAGACATTGAACAAACCAAGCCAGGGTTAGAAAATATCTCTCAGTGAATAGTGTTTGTCGTTTCTTATGTCGCCTTTGAGAGCAAAACCAAATTGTAGCCAGTGGCTCGTCTTTCTGTTACATAGACAGACTGCTGTTTCAAGGCCACTGATGTTCAGTAGATGAGCCTGAAATGCGAACATCTGTGCTGTAAAACGTTCGCCTGGGCCTTTCCACTTAATAGCTTAATATATCAGCAATGTGGAATATATTATGTCCTGAAGGTGTGGTATGCTAGGCTGACATAATATAGAGAATTAGCCTCAGGTAGTTAACTACAAGCATCAAATAATAACAAGATAATAACAAGTTTAACAAAACATTATGTTGGCAGTTAATCCTCAATCTCAACTTTCTGGGTTTTGTTCTATTTCAGTGCTATATCTGAAGCAGGTAATCAAGTCTTGTAGAAAAATTACCTGCTTTGGGTGTGTTTCAGGATGGAAAAACAAAAATATGAACTGCCAATAGGACTAGGTGAAAAATCATATCATAATACCTATCAATACACAAGACACAATACATGTGAAAAAAATAAGTACACCCCATGGAAATTGTTGGCTTTTTTGACATACTTGGACAAGCAAACATTTGATCATCTTTGAAACCGTGCCTATTAATGAAGTTGACATACTTGAACAATACCACAAGGAAAATGAGATTTTCAATAATTTATTGAACAGAAATATCAATAAACATGATATTCTTCTGTGGAAAAGTAAGTACACCCTTGACCTCAGAAGTTAGTATTGCCCTCTTTAGCAGAAATAACTTTTTGTAAGTGTTTTGCAGAATTGTCCACCAGGCTTGCTGGAATTTTTGACCACGCTTCCATGCAATATTCTTTCAGTTACAAGACTTTTGAGGGTTTTCTTGCATGTACTGCCCATTTCAAATTCCCCCCACAACATTTCAATGAGATTTAAATCCGGGCTTTGACTAGGCCATTCCATAACCCTCCATTTCTTCTTTTTGAGCCATTCCTTGGTGGATTTGCTACCAAGTGTGCTTAGGATCATTATCCTGTTGAAAGGTCCACTTTCAGTTCAACTTCAACTTTCAGAAAGATGGCCTCAAATTATTTTCAAGCACTATTTGATATGATGCAGAATTCATAGTTGAATCAATAACATTTCCACCACCGTGCTTCACAGTTGGTATGAGGTGTTTCTCCTAAAAAGCTGTCTTTTTAGTTACTGTGTCTGCTGTTTCTGTGGTTAAACAACTCAATCTTTGATTCGTCTGTCCAGAGCACATTATTCCAAAAGGCCTGGTATTTGCCTATATGCTCACTGGCAAACTGTAGTATTGCTCTAATGTTCTTTTTAGACAGCAAAGGCTTTTTCCGGGCACGCCTCCCATGCCGGTCAAATTTGTCCAATGTCATTCTGATTGTAGAAGCATGCACTTTGACATGAACATTTGCAAGACTTACTAGCAGATCCTGATTAAATTCTGGGGCTCTTCGAGACTTCTTTTTGCACCCGACGGTCCAATCTTGGGCTGAATTTGCTGGGACGGCCAGTCCTAGACAAATTGGAGGTCATTTGAAATCTTGTAGAAGAATTTCCTTACAGTGGAATGATGTATTTCAAATGATTTCTTGATCTTTTTAAATCACTTCCCAGACTCATAGGCATCCATTACTTTTTTTTTCTGAAGCCTTACAGAGCTCTTTGCATGATGACACCACACACCTCATTAGCAAAGGGAACACCAGACACTAGATATGAGTGGGGTATAAATAAGACCGGTTCCACCTGCACTCCCTAAGCAGGCTCTAATCACTGGCACCCAATCTTCAACACCTGATTCTAATTTTATGGATTAGGTGTGATAAATGTAGGGATGAACTTACTTTTTCCATGTCACTGATCTGGGTTTTTTTTTTTTTTTTGTCAATTTAAATTTTGAAAATTACTGAAAATGTAATTTTATGGAGTGTAACACCTTCATTTATAGGCACTATTTCAAATAAGATAATATGTGAAATATTATTTATAATATTTTTACAAATATGTAAAAAAAAAATCCATGGGATGTACTTATTTTTTCACATGACTGTACATGTGATATGTGATAAGTATAATGATATTTTGGTAATGCCACAATTCAGTAGCACCAAAATGCCTACAAAAAACAATATATCTCAAAGTCAATATCTGAATAATGAATGTTTATTAAAAAGGATAAGGAAGTAACTTTAAAAATTCAATACAAAAATAGACTTTAACATCCAGTCAGTGAATTGATACTGTAATTGTTGCAATGCTCTCAGAAATGTGTATTGTGATACAATTTAAAATATTAAAATATTTAGTAAATTCTGATTTTGAACATGAAAATTTGGATATGTATGATCGCATCAAAGCTCAATGTTCTATTTAGGTCCATTTTTACTACATCAATATACAATCCATCCATCCATTCATTTTCTGTACCGTTTATCCTACGCAGGTTCCCGGACAGCCTGGAGCCTATCAAAGGGAACTCCTTGCACAAGACATGGGATACCCTGGACAGGGTGCCAACCCATTGCAGGGCACAACCACACATCCATTCACACACTACAGTCAATTTAGAAATGCCAGTTAGCCTACAATGCATATCTTTGGACTGGGGGAATAAACTGGAGCACCCAGATTAAACCCCCGAAGCATGGGGAGAAAATGCAAGTTCAAAAGGGTGTGTACAACGGATTGAGATGGGAATTGAACTCCAACCCCCAGGTGCTAGGCGAAGAGAATGAAAATTATTATTCAAATATTAATAATAATTATCTTTCCAACTTTAAACCTATGCTCCCTAAGAAACTGCTCATTTCTCTAATAAACACTAAAGGGCATTTTATTTTATATTAAAAATAATGCATATATTACAGAGATAATTTGTAACATTAAAGTGTTTAAAATTGACCAAATATAAACAACAATGTTTATTTTTATTTTTTTTTCTTTACACTGTATTGACGTGAATAAATAAATGATAGATATGAAGATATATTGCTTAAAATATACAGTTTGTTCAAACTGTATTATTGTCTAATTAAAAAGTGATAGAATGATAGAATAGAATTGAGAAAATCAATTTTTTTTTTTGTAAAACATTAAAGTTATGTCTGCACTGATTTGTGTAAAGCCTATTACTACTACTAATATTAAACATTACAACTGGACCACGTTCTGTATCTCTGGTCAGAGATACCCATATTAAATAATAATTTTCTCAGTGATAAATTTCAGCTGAAAGAGTCGTAATTGTGCTTCACATTTCTTCCTGTTAACATTTGTGCAGCACTGACTGTATTCAAGAATGTGAAGGTGCTTACTTATGTAAATGAAAGCCAGCCAGATTGAGGTTGAATAAAAAGTCCTGCTTTTTTAAACAGCCAATTAAAGCCGAGGGCAAGAGGCAGCAACTGAATATTTGATCTTTTTAGACACACAGATATTGGACTGTTTTTGTAGTGCACTTAACCCTCGGGCTGTTTCAGTCAAATTTGATATTTGAATTTTCTCCATCATAATTATGGTTTCTTTCATGGGACTGGACTGCCATTAGATTTGATCACATCATCCAGAATATAAATTGCAGAGTAATGTTTTTTAATGATGGCCCTGCAATTGTCATAATTTTAATCCTCCTGAAATACAAAACACCGCTCATGTTGCTGTTAGAAGGCTGTATTTGTCATGACTACCTTCTGTGGTGCAATATGAAAGAGTTGTGTTATTAGTCATGGACAATTTGCTTCCCTTGGCTCTCACGGATGGCTGTGGCATCATTGGTACTCGAACGTCTGATCGCGGATGAAAGGGTGAATGCTTTTCTATTGCATCACATCAGGGTGTGCATTGTCAACAATCCAACAACGAAGTGCATGAAGCTATGTTAATATTGTGTCTTGTGCTCCTAAATTAACAGGAAAGCCTCACGCACAGATACAAGTCTGTCAGCTGGTTGTGCACAGATGGGTTGGTATGACAAATTCCGATAAAGGAATTAGTAGGACTAATGCATAAGGTGCTTTATTTGTTTGCGGATTTGGTGGGTTAGGAGCAGTGAAGTGTGACAACAAAGCGCTCATCTATCTCACAAACACTATTCTGCTTCAAAATGAACATATGCTGATGACATGCCAGATAAGCCTCATTATAACAAATGTGGCATCAACATTTAACCCCCATCCCCCCCTAAAAAAAAAAAAAAACAGGAGATGTAATTTCAGCCAGAAACTTTGCTCGGTTTATCTTATTTCATGCTACGCATGTAGGCCTCGAATTAAATATGACGGGACCTGACTCCAGTGGACGAAACAGCCATAATCACAAAAACGTGAAACTACAGGATTAGAAAATCAAATTGAATGCTTATCGAACGCTGTTACCAGGCTGGCAAATCCGCTCCTGGTCTGGGAATGTTGGGATAAATTGAGACCAGGCGTACATACAGCCTCAAGGGAAGATTGCTACTTAGCAGAATTAAATTGACTAGCAGGAGATTTTATTGCTTTTAAAGGTCATTTGTCTATTATCCAATTTAGAATGATTATCAGTGTTTTTGTCATATGCATGTCAAATAAAGCTGTTTCAATACCGCAGTGTAGTAAAGCTTCTTAGAGCTGAGGACTCGAACAGGCTTTTATATGTTGGACTGAACAATCCTGAATTTCTTGCACTGTTGTTGGTAACGCAGGCTCTGAGTCTCAGACAAAGAGATGTCAATCAAGTGTGCTCACTAGAATATTAAACCACACCAAGACAGGTCTTACTTGGCCTCAGGACATGGGGTCCCTTTAGTCTTGGTCATCTGTCTCAATTCATTTCAGGTAGTGCCTACTATTTTTTGTGGGCCTGAAAGTCTTTGTCATTGGTGATGCACGGCACAGTCACGGTCTCATCTGCAGTCCTTGAATAAATAGCACTGTGTATTGCCAATTGTGGTAACACAGACATTCAATTTTGTTTGCCACAGGAGGACATTTGCTGCACCAACAACACCAATTGTCATGTGCCCTCAGCTGTTCTGGTCCCGTTGTCTTCTTGCTCCCTCTTTTTGCCTTTACTAGACATACACTTCAGCTGTAGCATTTCGAGAAGGAGACGTATACGTGTAACAATCACACAACAAATGTGTATGGTCCAAGTGCAGAGATTGTGGATCAAAATCTGACACTAAATTGTAGTTGGAAAAACAAGCTAGGTCAACCAGTGAACTAATCCAAAGGAGCAGGCAAAAAATCCACGATAAACAGTCTGAGTTTCAAAATAACAGAATGCCCATCAAGTAATAACAAACGGCTAAGAATTTTAGCAAGAGTAGGCAAGATTTCACAAAGAGTAACCAGAAACCTGTGTTTCTATTGTGCTTCGGAATGAGGAGGTGATGGGAATCAAGTAAGCAAGGTAACCCAGAAGTGGGACAGTGCTCAAGTCATGAAGTAGCCTTTATTTTGTCACATATACATTACAGCACAGTGAAATTCTTCTTCCATATACCGGCTTGTTAGGAAGTTGGGCTCAGAGCATAGGGTCAGCCATGGTACGCCTGGAGCAGAGAGGGTTAAGAGCCTCTCTCCAGGGCCTAACAGTGGCAGCTTGGTGGGCTTGAACCCTCAACCTTCTGATCAGTTACCCAGAGTCTTAACCGTTGAGTCACCACTGCCCCACTGATGGGGACCTCTGGTGGTGTGGAGTAGAACTGTCAGGTGTGACAATAAGTAACTCAAGTCTTTAACCCCCTAGGGAGACAGACTATATTATTACAGAACCAATCAGAATAATAGAATTGGTCCAAGAAATCATTTGAGCCAATCATTTGGATTTGTCACTTTTATATATATATATATATATATATATATATATATATATATATATATATATATATATATATATATATATATATATGCGCTTTGTATTGCTTTGTCTGTGTGAACACTGTGTGGTTATTATTATATTATATTATATATTTGGTTATTAATCATGATGGGCTCTGTCATGTTGTGTGTTGTAGAAAGGCATGCATTATCACAGTCATTGTGATGTCTACTGATATGGTGTAACAGGCAGGATTCTGTATGTGAATGTCACTGGCATCATGCACACACACACACACACACACACACACACACACACACACACACACATGCACACAAATTAGCACTGTGCCTTTTAATCATAACCTCCATCTCACACAGCCAGGGGAACATACAGGTGCAAGAAAGTAAATGTAATGGGTTTATGCACAGACTGTACATCTGCCAAACCTCATTAAGAACACAGTGATTTGGTGAGCATGTCTATAGGAGGTGTCTGCAAAGGGGAAAGTATCTGGCAACCTCAGTTGACCGGCATCACCCATATTAGATGCCATAAGCTGAACTCTTCTGGGGTAACAGCTGTCGTTCCTGGGGGTATTATCATGGTTCAAGGATGACAGTGTGTATGTTATTGTAAGCACACAAGTAATGTAGGCAGGAGAATGCTGCCAAACACAAGCGCGAAGCCCTGCAGTGCAGAATTCAAGAAGCTACAATAAGATCTCAGCCTGAGGCTTGGCAATCTGTTTCCCTGCTTTCTCCTCTCTTCCTCGGCTCTTATTCCGCCTCTCAGCTGTTCATTAGCTGACCATTGAAGAGAGCGCGCTGGGGCTTTGGCTGTGTGCGGAGCTCTCAGGGCTGGTACAGGGTCGCTCTTGCTCTGAATCAGTGTGACTCTCAGTGGCAGCGCTGGACCAGATGAATAATGCATTCATGGTAGTGTCACTCAAGGAACAATTGCAGTGGTTAATATTCACAGCATGCACATTCAGAGGCCCTCATGAAACACATAACTGTTTTATAGGAGCAGAACCCAAACAGTATATTGATGCCATAAGCAGCACGTGTTAACACAAATCTTTTTTTTTTTTTTTAAGTATTTACAAATAAAAAGTCAGCCAAAAGCCAGTTCTGAGATTCCAGTAGTGCCAAAAGTATAGAATAATTTGTCAGAGTTGACAGTCATTGGCTCCAGTGTTAGGTAGCAACTGCTAATGTGTATTTCCTTAGTTTTCTTTCAATCGTTCTACATGATATTTACTTGTATCACTCTCCCATCTGTTGTATCATTTTGACTGCCACGTTGACATAATATTATTCTTGTTACCTGTGTTGCCGTAATTTAAAAAAGTGCTCTGGAGAAGAAAAAAAAAAGTTATATATTGATTTCTCCAACGTTCTGCCTGAAGTCATGTAATTGGCAAGTTACACTATTACATAACATAGACGTGGCTGATATAATGACAAATATCATATCACCATATTGAGGAAAATATCTCGTCATAATACATGAAATGCATCATAATATTAAGGCTTAATAACATATATTTATTATAATAAATATATATAATTAATATATAATTAATATATAATTAATATATAATAATATAATATATATATATATAATAATATAATAATTGATATAATTAATTTCATTATTTAATGTAAGAAATAATGAAACGTTAAAAAAGGAAAATGAAATTAAAGTAAAAAAAAAATGGCTTGTTACCATGTGAAGTAACATCGTCAAAGTAAAGTAGATTTTCTGATATAATCCATTATACCAAAGCGCTGTTTAATGCACACTTCTGAATGGTCAGGAGTTGTTGATTAATTTTCTATAATAACACAGCTATGATAGTAGTTCTGGCTGCAATATTAAATATGCAAATTAATATGCTCAGACTAATGTACAGTTTATATAGCACCAACTTACACAAGGACATGTTTGGCAGATGCTACAGATAAACTTATTTAAAAAACCTTGTAATTATTGATATGGTGAAGTTTTTAAGTCTCCAATGTCAGCACTTTATAGCAATATAGCTGTCATTTTGCATTTTCTGACACAGGATAGTCTTTGCAGTTTCGTAGTAACATGACAAGCTACGATTTATTTTTTGCTTTATTAGCCTTAGTGGTTAGCACGTTTGCCTCACACCTCCAGGGTTGGGGGTTCGATTCCCACCTTGGCCCTGTGTGTGCGGAGTTTGCATGTTCTCCCCGTGCTGCGGGGGTTTCCTCCGGGTACTCCGGTTTCCTGCCCCAGTCCAAAGACATGCATGGTAGGCTGATTGGCAGGTCTAAAGTGTCCGTAGTGTATGAATGGGTGTGTGAGTGTGTGTGTGTGATTGTGTGCCCTGCGATGGATTGGCACCATGTCCAGGGTGTCCCCCGCCTTGTGCCCGATGCTCCCTGGGATAGGCTCCAGGTTCCCCGTGACCCTGAAAAGGATAAGTGGTATAGAGGATGGATGGATAGCCTTAGGACAGAGAAAAGGAGAGGCTTATGAGGGAATGACTGTTTATAGCTGCTAAAATATAAGTGATAACAGGACTAACTTGTTTCCCAGATGTTGCACAACAATTAAGAATAAGAAAAATCATTTTATGTAACAATATAGATATATCATCATATCACTCCGCCAACAACAACACAACAACCAAAGATCAACATAACTAGAATATAGGTTATCAATGCAAATGACATAACTAAATTTCATGGAGAACGAAACAAGGCGACACAAATATATATGAATAATTCGACTACAATAGTAGGTGTGTTAACCTATTCTGTGTAAACCCTTTGTTAGTTTGTTTGTTCTTATTTATACCCTGCTATCTTATTTTCCATTTGTTTTGTTAAGTCCAAGTCTTGATTTCTGTGTTTCCTAGTTCAATATTCTCTGGGTTTAGAGTTTCTGATTATGGATTATGCTAGTTTACCTTTTCCTGCCTGTGCTTTGACTCCCACTCTGCCCTGAATATGATTTTTTGATTTGCCCAAATAAAGCGCATACTGAGTTCACACTTGTGTCCGGCCTATAGACAAGTTTTCTACAAAGTAGTCAACATCACTGCAGCTTCATAAATCTGTTTATGAATTTTCCTGGAATAATAACCTTATTATGGCTTTAAGAAACATCTTGCTGCTTGAGTCTGCAGCACACTTGACTTATAAAATGTAGTTTTTCTGCTATAAAGCTCCCGAGGAAATCATTCTTTTGTTTTGTTTTTTTTATTTGATCGCACCACACTCTTGTCCCCGCTTCGAGATAAATGACCTATTATTTCCAAGTGATGAATGGTATGACCCCAACTCATGACTTCATGTGCAGTGTGAATGTGACCGGACTTCTGGATAACATTTAGCAAGTTGAAATACAAGCTCCATAGCCACATATACACAAGCTCTCTCGGCAATGCGCTGACATATACACGACCAGAGGACGGGCTAAAAATGGACACCTAGGCTCTCACATTCAAGAGAAACAACTTAACACAGGACTACATGCCAAGTACAATAGCAGGTTTCTGGTCTGCTATTTGTAATGTACTGTATGATGTGTGTTAAAATTGCCTAGAAAAGACGGCAGCAGAAGAAGTTGTGTTGAAATCCCTTCGATTTTTAGCTCACACTGAGGCAAGTCATGAAATATTTAATTGGACAAATGAGACTAACCTGGATAGGTAGCGTCTGTTTCTGACAGTAGCCCAAAGTCTGCTTTAAACAGATGTTTGCTTGTTTTCAGTGAAAAGTTTTTTTTTTAGTGTGGAATCGCTGAAGTCATAATGGCATCGATTCGATCATGAGTAATTCTCTCCCGTGTGTTCCAGTGTTCATTGAAAAATTCTGACATAAACTTCTGGGCTCGAAACAACATCTAGCAGTACTTTCCAAAGATATTTCAGTGTTAACTTTCCTTAATAAAAAAAAATAGCACCATCAACCCTTATAATGAATTTTAGTCCTCGCTTTTTAATTCTAATGCATATATCACAAATTAAATGCTGAAAGGATTTATCACAGAAGTCACAAGCCAGGCTTGTAATCAGTACATCATAGCCAGGTAGGTAATCAAGAGCTTTTCAGCTTATCCATATCAGGATCTGTGTCATGAAAAGAAAAGGCTGACCTACTATGACTGATCTTATGTACTGTATCTTCCCCTGTGCTTTGTTCTCTGGATTGTTTTCATCGTGAGAAGCATGTTGCCTCTCTGGGTCAGACTGGGGGAAGGGCACAGAATGTGATAAACCTGTAATAACTGTACACCCAATCTATCCAGGTAAATTTTCAAGTGCAACCTTTCACGTGTGTCTTGAGGACACTGTTGTGGTAATAGTACTGACAGTTTGCAGTCATTACTGTACGGCTTGTCGTCAGACTCAAGACAAAACTTCTTCTCGGTAATGGAGACGTCTTAATAAGATACCCTTAATTGATCTGGCTTCATTATGTGATCATTAATTGTGCATTTTGTAACAATTCATCATATTACATCCGAAGATAGTTTGCATTGACTTAGATTTATGCCCATGACCATTCCCAACTGGTACATGAGTCTACCTCGCAAATACCTCAGTGCTTTGTGTGCTGCTTCAATGAAGACAATCAGTCATTTCTCCGCTCCGGGCTTAAGGTTCCTGTCAACAGCCTATGCATGTGGTCAGCTTAACAAATGTCAGCCTTGTTTTCCAGTTAACTTCAATATAACAATGTCAACAGAAAGAGTCCCCAGTCTCAGGATGTAATAACTATCTGCTTATTCAATGCTGCACATTTCTGACTTGTTTTTTTTTGTGATTTTTTAAAAATCTATATATTACAGCAAGACAGAAAGCTCTCTTACCTCGTTCAGGCAGCTCTATTCCCTCCACATTCTGCTTCATTCATTCAAACCATCTACTCTATTGCCAGCTTGTTTTTCCTCCCTCCTTTGTTTCCTTTCAAATTGCAGCCTGCCTTCTAATCATGTCCTTATTTCTCTCCTGCTGGAAATGTTCAGAGTCCAGCATTGAGGAAAGCAGGATTCAATAAACTGATGTTTGAGGATGCAAGCTGCCGGCGTATTTTCCTGATGTCCTTTTCTGGCATACACACGCTCTCTTTCTCTCCACACCTCTCACGACTAAAGACTAATGAAGGATGGATGTAGGCGAGAAGAAGGCACAACGGGGTGATGCTTGCCCTCTCTGTCCTTTTTTCTTGCTCTCTGATTAGTGAGATGGCTGTGGTGGAGGCAGGCTGTCAGAACGCATGGAGAGACATCTGCGAATGTGTTCATGTGGATCCAAAGTCGCCTCTTCGCTGAGGCTGAGGGGCCCCCCTCCTCCAGTTGCGATGGTCTTGCTAATGGCCTGTACCATTACAGCTTGTAGCAGGGTGGGCTGTCGCAAAGAAATGAGAAAGGCGGGGGGAGCAAGAGTAAGGCAGGGAGGGGAAGAGAGAGGAGGGAGAAAGGAGGAGGTAAAGGACTCTGTGGTTAATATGTGTGTAGGTACTTCTCCCTCTTCAGCTCTTCTTCCTTCTCTAATCTGTAAGGTTAATGCAATAATGCATTGCAGCTGGATTTATTTCTGGTTTATTCTCTGTACATATACACAATGAATCCTGACTATGTCAAAAGTACTTTTTCAATCCACACCCCACCACCAGGTTAAAATGGATGCTTCTTAAAGATTTCAAAGAGTCTATTTTGCGTGATGAAGCTCTCAGTCTACATTCCTGTCCTCACCTATGGTTATAAGCTGTGGGTATAGACCAGAAGTATAAGGTCTCAAGTACTGGTGGTAGAAAAGAGATCCCTCCACAGGGTTTTGGGCTTACTTGCAGGGTGAAGAGCTTGACAATCCAGAAGAACCTTGGAGTAAAGCTACTGCTTCTACAAATTGAGAAGAACCAGTTGAGGTGGTTTGGGCACCGTACAAGGATGCCCTCTGGTCAGATCCAGCTAGACCTGTATTAGGCACTAGCACTGAACAGAGACCTCAGGGCAGACTCAGGACCCACTGGAGAAACTATACTGTATCTCACAGTTGGCTTGGGTATATCTGAGGATCGCTTAGTAGGAGCTCGTATCTTGATCGAAATCTTGCAACAGAATCTATAACCACCCGAGACTCCAAATACATCTCTTCAGATTTAGTTAGTTAGTTACAGGTACATTTATATAGCGCTTTTCTAGACACTAAAAGCACTTTGTATTGGTGGGGGGGGGGGGGGTCTCCTCAACCACAACTATTGTGTAGCATCCACCTGGATGATGCAACAGCATCCATAGTGCACCATACCAGGGACACTATACATAGGCATACAACAGGGACACGATACATAGGCATTAGGCTCCACACAGACCATAGGGTGAGCATCCCCTGCTGGCCTCATTAATACCACTTCTAGCAGCAACCTTAGTTTTCCACAAGAGGTCTTCCATCCAGTACTGGCCAGTCTCAACCCTGCTTAGCTTCAGATTAGGAGCACCTGCATTTCTGCCAACTCTGGAATTCTTAATCGAGTTTGCACTATCACTTCTAGCAGCCTCATTGTATTGTTTCAAACATCTGATTTTACACTCATGAATAATGCATAAACAAGCACAAGGTAATTAATCCTTAATCAATTGTTCCGTCAAGCACTAAGCTCTAAAGCCAGAACAACAGACCCCTTGATTTACATCTGATGATACAGACTGCAGGGGATATTATCAGTGATTGGCCTCTAATGAGGATGATGTTTCTGGAAAACTAGCACAAATAGTGCACCTTACTTTATAATTATATAGGAATGTAATTTTGTGGGTTAAATGTACCCAGAATACACATGCTCATCAAGCGAGAATGACAAATGTTACAAAGTAGACAGCCAGAAAGAAAAAAACGAGAGAGAACGGTTGAGGCATAGACGCTTCCAGGATCTTGGACCATCATAGACATGTGAGAGCAGTAACATAGTGAGGCATTTTGAATAAACACTAACTTTCAGTGACCCACCCAGAACTAGAATAATAAGCTTACCTTTCTCTGCCTCACCCTTGAGAAAGGACATGATTCATAAGTGGCATATTTGATTGCTGATTTGATTTGATCTGGTTGCTAACACTGAATTTTAATCACTGGGTTATGAAACAAGGATTCATAGGTCCAACAAACAAGGGTACATACGTCCATCTGACAGGTCCTCTGACAGGATCGTCAACCCTTCTTCATATAAACTTTGAACAGTGGGGTTCCCCTTGAATAGGTTCATCATAGAACTTCTTTAGAAGGGTGGGAATGTTAATCATCCAAAAGACCCTTGAAAAACCATTTTTTCTACGAGTATTCCCAGATCCCATTAAGAGTTATGGATGCAAAACAAATATCCAATGAGAATATACAGTGAATACAGAAATGGGTTCTTTGGACCGTTAAGAATTCTTTGCTTCATGGTTCTACTTCACTCTTTGACATGCAATCAGGGATGGATCCTTCTACATACAGTAGAACACAGTTCCTTGCAATGGGATGAGTTGAATGTTTTAATTATTTACTTTGTTGTTATATTTCTAAATGAAATCCTTTAAAGATTCTTCTGTGCAGGAATGGTTCCTATTTCGTATGGTCAAATATTTGAACCAGATAACAAGTGAGATCTAATGGCCTGTATCAATCTTTTTTTTAAAAGGTAAACACTATGATGCTTCCACTATTTAATTAGATGATATGAAATTTCCTTGGCATCTGAAACTGTTTATGAAGACAGATCAAATATTTTTTTTCTGTTATTTCTGACAGGGTGAACACACTGTGTGTGTGTTTGTCCATCTGTTTTCTTATAGATAGTGGCCAGTTATACAGATCAAGAAGAAGAAAGTACCTGATTAGCAGTTATGATATATGAAGATATGACAGAATTGTGCTGAACGCGAGCCATCTATTGATGGCAGCTACAACTTCATGATGAGCTGCCTAGCCAGCATATACAAGATATCACGGATGGAAAATATCCATAATGGTTACGTCATCTAGTCTCAATGTGTGTGTACATGCACATGTACTGAATGCACACAAAGGCTTAGGGACAGACATCTATCGGAATAGACATAGTGTTGCATATGAGTAATTAACAATTCAGAGTGTGATGGTTATGAGCTGCATAATTCTCCTTTACTCTAACACTTTCTGAAGTACCCTGTACCATCCAAGTTGTAGATACAGTGGCATGCATTGTGGGAATAAATTGCTCTCCTTAAAGCGGAGCCAGTTAGTGGGCTGATGCTTTAAGTGCCAGCAAAGCGAACCCTCAGATAATCTCGCAACCTCGTGTTGCATCTGTCCGAAGAGTGTTATGTAGTATTTTGGGGATGACTTTGTTATGCCTTTTAGTATCCTAATGTGACTATGTGAGTCACTGATCCTGTGTACATCAAGGCCACTGAGCTAAAATCATTAAGGTTCTCTATAAAGAACTGGTTTTGGGTGATCAAAACATTGTCATTAATAGTAAATGACATGGTAACTGTAATACAGTGAACCCATCAGTACAGAACCTGTGGATGGGGCTTAAGGCTAATAATGAACTGATAAAAAAAAACAAAAAAACATGTTATTTAACAAAGCAAAGTATCTAATATGATGTTGATGTGGTAAAGACATGTTCATAAGGACACATTCAAATAATATATATATATATATATATATATATATATATATATATATATATATATCTGGCATCCTTCCGTCTTCGGGAGACGATGGTGTAGCATCCGTTTCGGGTGAATTTATTTGCACCTTCTCGAGTGGTTGTACTTGAGCTACAAAAGCCTGGGCAGGGTGATATGGAGGATCAGCTGTTGCCCATGCAGCAGACGCCCCCTCTCCATGCAGCTGGTGAACCCAAGGGAACGACGCAAGCCGATACAGCTTGGCACCAATAACGTCGCAGGAGTTGCCGGGACAAGACTACATTTCGCCTTGAACCGCCTTCGGGACTCCGGCTCCTGATTTGACCTCGAGGTTTACTCCTGAAGCCTTTTCCATGCCTAGGATGGATGTAGCCGCAAGGCAGCGGAGGTTTGAAGTTTTCCTTCTTCTGTGAGCAACTGGTTTTAAGGCGCCAGTGACCCGTCTTCGCCCCTTCTCCTGTCTGTAAAAGCAGGTCCGCTGGGCTTAGAAACTAAGCCACTCAAGCAGGCCAGGAGTTGGACTTGGTTGTCAGAGGCTATATGAGATGCACGCCATGGGAGCATTTTATGATGGGAGCTCATCCCCAGCACCACCCCCGGCTATGACAACCATGGACCCTATATATATACATTACATCACATTACATTACAGCATTTGGCAGATGCCCTTATCCAGAGTGACTTACAGTTATCTCATTTATACAACTGGGCAGTTGAGGGTTAAGGGCCTTGCTCAAGGGCCCAATAGTGGCAGCTTGGCAGTGCTGGCACTTCCGTAATAGCTATGGAAGGAGTCTCCAGTGCCAGGGGAAAGTCTTCAGAATGAAGGGCTTTGTGCTTTCCAATTTCTTAGTGGTATGACTGTGTTTTTTTGTCGTATTAATATTATTTCATGGTAAGCGAACAAGGAATAACAATGAGTAATAACAGGAACTATCTATAAATGAATAAAAGTATGATATATTCATTATAAATTTCAAAATTTGTAATCATTGACAAATTACTATGGTGTAATTAGTACTAATACACTTTGGAAATGTTATTCAAAATCAATCAACTTTGGGGTGGTAAGAGTATTTACGCTTCACACTGGGCCATATCACATACTCCGCCACTGATTATTTTCCTATAACAAGATGTCCCAAAGTATTTTATTTCTTACATAACATATTGTATGTAGCCACTATTAAATTCTAGTCTCTTTCCTTGGAAGTTTTCGTCTAACACACACTCACTCAAAAAAAAAACATACAATGATTTATTAATGTGAACATTAATTATGCATTTTCTTCCCACTATTTAATTAGATGATATGAAATTTCCTTGGCATCTGAAACTGCTTATGAAGACAGATCAAATGTTTTTTTTTTCTGCTACTTCTGACAGGGTGAACACACTACACTGTGTGTGTCCATCTGTTTTCTTATAGATAGTGGCCAGTTATTCAGATCAAGAAGAAGAAAGGACCTGATTAGCAGTTATGATATATGAAGATATGACAGAGTTGTACTGAACGCGAGCCATCTATTGATGGCAGCTACAACTTCATGATGAGCTGCCTAGCCAGCATATACAAGATATCACGGATGGAAAATGTCCATAATGATTGCATCTAGCATCAATGTGTGTGTACATGCACATGTACTGAATGCACACAAAGGTTTAGGGACAGACGTCTATCGGAATAGACATAGTGCTGCATATGAGTAATTAACAATTCAGAGTGTGATGGTTATGAGCTGTCAGGGGTGACACATAGACAAGTATGAATTTCAGTAATATCTTGCGTGATGCTGGCTTCAGCCGTGAGATCTGTCATTAGAGAAGGAACAACACAATTTCTGCTCGCTTCTTCTGTCTTGACACTGGATGGAGATGGTGAAAATGTGGTGTAAAAATGCATGACATCCATTATTTTCCAAGTGTGGTCATACCGAGCTTCATATCCTGTAAATTCATCACATCTTAATGAACAGGGGCAACTTTTGTAGGTGTGTAACTGCTTAACATTCCTCTAAATTGTTTGATGCATTGTAATCGGTTTTATAGCAAACCACGGAGGAAAAGATTTCAGTTAAGCTGAAATAAGACATGTTAGAAGATTCAATGTCACTGAGCTATGTTAAAAGTGTTATAGAGTTTAGATCCAGTATAAGTACCTGGTTTGTGGTACTCACCGATACCAACACCTCTCTGTTTATGTTTTTTTCTGTTTATGTTTCTCTTGTTTAAATAGTTTCAATCTGGTTTAAGCACTTGCTCAACTAGGCTCATTCTTTTATTAGCTAGGTACATTAGTTACCTTGGATTAGAGTATGGTTTGGAGTCAAGAGTGGGTTTTGTTCCACCTTGGAAAAGTGCTTGTGTACAACTATAAGTAAAGCAAATAAGCAATAGTGGCTGAGTGAAACATCAAGAGCAATATAGCTGGTAAGGGATTCTCTTATTTTACTCACCTAGCATTGTCACATATTTTTGGCTAGCCAGCATTTGTTGCAGCATTGGTTATTGCTTTATGCTGCTAGCAATGAACTCCTAGTGCTGCATTTTATGTTTAAGATGGTTTACCACTTGTATTACTTGTACTGTAGGAAGATTCTCTAGTTCCTTATCTTGATATTTAGGGTCATGAACTTATATGCAAATATTTCTTCTTCTTGTGGTCTCAGACAAGCCATAATAAAGGTTTACTGTTTTAAGCTGTTCTTCGCTGTTTTTTTGTGTGCATTTAAACTGTGGAAGTCATTTTTACCCATAACATAATGGATCTAACTTTTTTTCAACATAATAGGAGGGTTAATAGTGAAATAAGACTAGATTGCTGTCACTTCATGTCATCTGTTTATTTGCATGCCAGCATACCGTGTATTGAGCTTATGTATCATACTCTCACAATTAATCAGATGTTGGTATAGGAGCTTTTTTTTTTTTTTTTGAGTAAATGAGAACAATATCAGACTGATAACAGATACCATTATTGGTACTGATGCATCCCTACTCGAAAGGCCTTTCACGATCTTGTGTGCAAGTGCAATGTCATTTAAAAAATATTTCAATTAGTGGTAATGGACGTACTGCCACACAATACAAGTTGGATTTACTGAAACATTTGCTGTGTAATATGTTATATATGAATAATTTTAAATAGAAAATATACAAATGAGAAAGACAAAAAAAAAAATCACATTAAAATAAATAATGAAGCTTATTATTTAGTAACTAGTGATACTGATAGGAAAGGTAAGTAGGTACAAAAAGGATTAATGTAATACTGGGTCCACCAGGGTACACTTAAAAGTTGTGCACATTGATGCAAATTTCTAAGGGTAAGGTGGATCCTGTTAACTTCAGCTTGATGTCTCCTATCAAACATTTCTCTGAAGTCTACTGGAGACTCTAGACCAGTGTTCATTAACCCTGTTCCTGGAGATCTACCTTCCTGAAGATTTTAGCTCCAACCGTAATCATGCCCACCTGACCATGTAATCAATGCCTTAGGAAGTTCTTGATGAACTAAAGTAGGTGTGTTAGATTGTGGTTGGAGATGAAACCTGCAGGTAGATCTCAAGGAACAGGGTTGGTGAACACTGATTTAGACCAGTCACTATGATAGTAGACAGTAGATCGAAGTAGAATCTTTTGATATGGCTTTCTTTGGAGTTCATCTTATGAATTAGGTGGTAAATCACAAGGAAATTGTCATTTGGTTTTTACTTCACCCAGCTTGCACCGTTGCCACTGCATGAGGTTTGCTTTTTAAGTGAGATCAGTTCTCAGACATTCACATGTGCATGTGCATCCATAAATTTTACCTGTTAAGCAAAAGCAAAACAAAGAGTTCTATATCCAAGTTTTAGTTTTGACTCCACACCGACATTACCCCATGTCTCGAAAAGCCATGTTTAGGCAATGCTGGCAGAAAACTGGGCTGCGCTTGAACTAGTGTTTTCTTAGAAAACAAACTCATGTTTTTGCACTGACACATAAAATCAGGCTCAGTTGGAGCGTCGGTGATTTGAGGCATCCTCAAAACTTCGATTGACAGTCGCTGTGCATGCGAGGAGGCAGACTGTCTGGTAACCATGGGAACAAAAACTCAACCCAACTGCAAACCACAGTTTGGCAAGAACCATGGATTTAGAAACATAAAAAATGACACTATTAATAAAGAACCTTGTGTGCATTAGGCAGAGCGACATCTCAGATCAGCATTGTTGTAATCTATTAAGGAACAAATATGAAGAAAATGGGTTCTTATGTCCTTATTTTCTGAGCATCTAACTCACATCATCAATTCATTATTCTAAAGAAATGGAAGACCCGCAATTATATTAATATCTGATGAGAGCAGTAGATGTTTTAGTGCTTTTTGTGAGTCAAAGTTCACCTATAAAACCAAAGAATTCTGAACTAATTTCATTGATGAATTAATTTCACCGATGCTACAGTGATTTGGTAGGTAATCGGGACAACTGGACATCAGGTCTTATAGAACAAAAAGGAACGATTGTCAATTTTTGCTACTTTTTTTCTTTTTGCTTAACTGCTCTTTCCCACCACCATATCTAATTTTTCTCATTTTGTCATTCACATGACTCAATTTGTATAAAAGTTTACAAACATTGTAATGTGTTTATTTAATGTAGGGATTTTATTTATACCCTATCTTTGTTTGAATGAAATAAAATAAAACCTAACCACATTGCACATGCTCGGTTGAATAACTACACGTTTTCATCCGTAATAACATAGAAATCCATATTTGGTAAATCTGGCAGGGTGTGAAAATAACTTTTTTTTTTTTTGCAATAACTAAATTATCTGAACGCCAATTGTTAGCTGTCACAATACAAACTGCCTTGACACAGTAAATATTAATATTGGGTCTCATTCTTTCTGTCACATCAGTTAGCGATTAGATTTGTTAGGATTTTAGATCAATGCCGTGAAGCTGTCTGATGCTAGAAAAAAGCTCACTGTATGACTTTACAAACATATAATTGAAAAGTGACATTTAAAAACCAGACTGAAGTACAGTAAAAAAAAAAAAAAAAAATCGATTCTCAATGTTGGACTCCATGAACCATAACCAATCGGGTGTGATTTTTGTTATTACATTTAATTATTAAGAGTCTAGACTTTACAGCTGCATAGATACTATCAGTAATAATATAAAGAACTTGTCTCATGGTGGTTTCATGACATTAATCGTAACTGTATATTGGTAAAAGCATGACATGTTGATTAATAAATGAAAAAAAAAATTAATCATTGACATTGCTGTAGTAAAAGAGCATTAAAACACTTCAGGACAAGCTGTTACTGGAAAATAATCAATTTCAGGTTGGTAACAGTAACTCTTTACATCAGGCCACATCACACCACCCTGCCAATGATTATTTTCCTATAACAGCATGCTCTGTCATATTTAATTCCTTGTTTAAATAATGAGCCTGATATTTGTATAGTTGGATTATGATCATAAAATTGTCATCCTGTTTTCTTTGCTACATCTGTGTTCCATAAACAAAGTTTTGTTAAGTCGTATTAAAGTAATGGAAAGGTTATATGTAAAATAACTAAAAGGCTCAAGTTCATGGATGGACTTTGATGTTAGCTTGTGAGGGCCTGCTAAAAATGCCAAAAGTCTTAAACAATATTACAATCCCTGCTGAAAAAACAAACAAACAGTAGAAACCAACACAGAAATTCTAATGGTTTCCACTACATTTCCATCACATTACTATTATTGGTCCTTGATGGTATCCACTAGACATAAAATAACACAAATGACACATACCATTAAAAAATATACACATAAGTTTTAAGTTTTAAGTGCTTTCCCAAAAGCACAAGCATCCTATTCCCATATGGGATCTATGATTCTGCCAAATATTTGTGGCTTTACAATACATCAAAAATTGCAACCCATGTAAACGGTAGAAATTTTCATACAGAATAAGAAGAAGAATATGGAGAACAGTACGTTGGCTCTGTCAAGCCAACATGATTAAAATTTACACTGCATTCAGCTTTAGTATTTTTATTAATGATGAATATAAAACTATTTTCCCTAGTGAATCACTGAGATGATTAAACAAAAACAGAGATGATTTGAGTCATGTGCCATTTACACTAATGATGATAGCACTGTTTTTAGGAACCGTTACTGCACAAATGTAGTCAGCAGAGGCTTTAAGTGATGTGTCCTCATAATTAACCTTCAGCAACTAGACTGAAATAGAGAGGATGGTTAGCATCATGAGAGAAAGCTAGAGTTAATCATAATGTGGTGCAGAATACAGATCCTTGTTCATGGACTAGTCTTAGAGTATATTTAGCTGTCTTGATTGGCATCGGCAAATGTTTCATTAATCTGTAACTTTCTGTCATCTCATAATAAAGGACACCATTTAATCTATTTACTCAGCTCATATGCAAACTCATAAGCAAGACATTTGTTATACAGTACTGTGAAAAAGTATTTGCATTCTTTAAAAAAAAAGTATCTAACTTCTTCTGTTTTTGTGTATATCTCATACTAAATCACTTCAGAAATTAAAATCAAATCTAAGATTAAACAAAGGAAAGCTGAGTAAACACAAAATACAGTTTTTAAATGATAATGTTAGGCCTATTTATTGAAGCAAAAAAAGTTATCAAATATTAACTGGGGCTGTGTGAAAATTAATTTGCCCCCGGAGTTACCGACTCCCCAAATTTATGAAACTGAATTCATAATGGGGTTCAGCTGGACTAAACGAAACCAGGCAGGATTACTGCAAACCCTGTTCAATCAAATCAACACTTAAATAGAACTTTTTCAACAGCATGAAGTTGGTTAAAAGGTCTTACCCAGTAACACACTATGCTAAAGTTGAAAGAAACTGGGCAAAAATGGCATCCATGTAAGAATGGCAAGGTGAGAACCACTGCTAACCCAGAAGAACATTACGGCTTGACTGAATTTTGCCAAAATACGCCTTGCTGATCCTCAATCCTTTTGGGAGAATGTTCTGTGGTCTGATGAGTCGAAAGTGGAACTGTTTGGAAGACAGGATTCCCGTTACATCTGGTGTAAACCGAACACAGTATTCCACAAAAAGAACATCATACCTATGGTCAAGCATGGTGGTGGAAGTGTGATGGTGTGGGGATGCTTTGCTGCTTCAGGGCCTGGGCAACATGCAGTAATTGAGGGAAACATGAATTCTGCTCTCTACCAGAAAATCCTAAAGGAAAATGTCCAGTCTTCAGTCCATAACTTGAAACTTAAGCGCAACTGGATTATGCAGCAAGACAATGATCCAAAGCATATGAGTAAGTCCATCCTGAATGGCTCTAAACAAGCATAATTAAAGTTTTGGAATGGCCTAGTCAAAGTCCTGACTTGAACCAATTGAGATGCTGTGGCAGGACTTTAAATGGGCAGTTCATGCTCTTAAACACTCCAATGTGGCTGAATTAAAGCAGTTCTGCAAAGAAGAGTGGGCCAAAATTCCACCACAGCGCTGTGAAAGACTGCTCTCCAGTTATCGGAAACATTTGGTTGCAGTTATTGCTGCTAAAGGTGGCACAAGCAGATTTTAAGTTTAATAAGGCAATTTGTTTTTCACATAACTGATGGGTGTTGGATAACTTTTTTTTTCCTTCAATGAAAATAAATAAATAAATAAAAACTGTATTGTGTCTTTACTCAGGTTGCCTTTGTTTTAAGTTGTATTTTGTTTGAAGATCTAAAAAGATTTAGTTTGAGATATACACAAAAACAAAAGAAATCAGAATGGGGGCAAATACTATTTCACAGCACCGTATTCAAAAAGATCAAGTTGACATGTTCTTTGCAGGTATCGGAATTTCCTATGTTATTAAAGCAGTGTTTGAGTCTTGATGCTGACACCTTTCCCAGATGAAAATCACACCCTACTCAGGCAAATTACACAGGCAATCATTTTTGATTTGCGTTTTCAGTCTATACAATATGCACTTAACATTGGATCTACTTAAATTGAAATTGAAACCTGACTGACTCTCAATTTAGCCCTCGTAACCTTTACTGGCCTTGAATTACTGTTAGAATTTGGTGCTGCATTAAAAAAAAAAAAAAAAAAAAAAAGCTTTCAGAACAAACATCATCGCATCACTTGTGCTACTTATACTGTAGTCCTAGTTCACTGACTTGTGTTTTAAAGCATGAATGTACTGAGTAACTCTGGCATGCTCACTGGCAGTCTCGTTTTTCTGTGTTTTGGAGAGACAGCACATGAGAGAATGAAGCAGATTACAGATGTAGATGGGGCATACACCATTCCTCTTCAAACTGCTCCTCTCAGCTTTTTTGGTATTAAAGTATTGCTTATGTTGGGCTATATTCAAGAGGGCATTGTCGAGTCTAAGACAAGTCCAAGACAATGACTAAACGAGATTGAGTCAACGCCAAGCTTTAAGGGGGTTAAGTGCAGGTCAATATCAATCCAAATAAAAACCATCAAATCCTTGTCAATGTCAAGCCTTTACTTCAACCAGTTGGCTTTGTAAATGGTAAATGGTAAATGGTGCACTTATATAGCGCTTTTATCCAAAACACTTTACACTGTGTCTCATTCACACACTCACTCACACACCAATGGTAGCAGAGCTGCCATGCAAGGTGCTAACTTGCCATCGGGAGCAACTTGGGGTTCAGTGTCTTGCCCAAGGACACTTCAGTATGTGGAGTCATGTTCGAATCGAACCGCCAACCCTTCAATTAGTGGACAACCCGCTCTACCACCTGAGCCACAGCCACCCCAAGTCCATGCAGTGCAGTAGTGATTACGCTGTTTTCTATAAGAAGGAATTACTTCTCATCAAACTTTGTAAAAGACAACACAAATCTTATTTTTACACACTCAATCGAGACCAGTGCCCAAGAAACAAGCCCATATCTATGAATCTATAAAACTATTCCAACGAAACAAGTGCAAGCAATGTGTTGAGACTGGACTCAAGTCCAAGACCAGATTTGAGCCATACAGTCTTATGCTCATTAAAGGCAAGGATGGACTGTACTGCTAAACACCTCAGTGTGAGCCCCAGTGACTTTGCATTTGAGTACTCTAAATAAAACTCTAAATAAAACACTTCTGAATTCAGAAGTTTGAACAATCATCAAGTTGAGTCTTGCCTGAATATGCTGTAGCTTTTCTCATATATAATGCAGAAGTCCAATAGTATAATCCAGGATTTACAGATCAATGTACAGGTCAATGCCTCAAGAAAGTATTCACCCCCACCCCTTCCCGCATTCATTATTTCTCTTTTTTCTGTATTGCAAAATCAAATATGCTTTTAACTACACGCATATTTTTTTCTGCTCCTTTTGAAATGACTCTCTACATAAATAATATTAAATTAAATATTTAGCTGTCTGTCAAATAATTTGAATATAAAAGACTAAAAAAAAACCCTTATTGATAAGTATTCACCCCCTAAATTGAATTGTTCTTTTGCAGCAAATACAAATTTGATTTTCTATGACTTGATTTGGTTATTTTCTTCCAATCTTTTCCCAAAGCCCAGAAGTAGCTTCCGTCTGGTCACTCTCTCATAGAGGCTGGGTCTGTGGAGAGCTTATGATAATGTTTATGTCTGCACGGGTTCTCGTCTTCAGTGTTTTGTCTGGTTTCTTGGACACTTTTCTGGCAATTATGTCCTTCTTGTTCAACCACTCAGTTTGGCCTGATCTTGGTAGTGTCTGGTTTGTGCCATGTTTTTTGTTATAATGGATTTCACAGTACACAGTAGGATTCAAAGCTTTGTTCATGTTTTAATAACCTTCTTCATCTTTATTCCTCCTAACAACTTCATCTCGGTGCTTCACGGCAGTTATTTGATCTTTATAACAGCAAATCTGTGGTACATATAATTAAAATTGAAAATGCAGAAAAAAAGATAAATAATCACAGGTTGGGTGGTGGATACTTTTTGGATTTGTCCTGATTCAAGTCATATATGAAATGTGTAAAACATAAATATTTAGAATAAGGTAAATTACTTTCATAAATAAGGTAAATTAAATACACTTGAATATAGTCAAATGTATCTAGTATTTCTTTTGTTAAGATTACACTAAGCCAATTATAAGATATAAGAAACCATTTGTAGACATTTATTAATTTCAAGCTTTCCATTTTCGTATTCTGTTGACAGAATATTTCGCTTCTTTTGCTTATTTTACTTCTTCTTTTAATAGGAACGCTTAAAATCAGCAAAAGCATCTACCAATAGAACAAGGCCATTTGAAGCTTGAACAAACATCTAGAAATAGGTTTAATAATCTTATATTTGTTTTAGTGTAGTCTTGTAGGAAATAATAGATAAATGTGACTATACTCAAAGCATTATCACTTGCTAAAATATAAAATATCATTTTGCAGCGGCAACAGCAGAAAATTGCCAGTGAGGCTAAGTCCCTTGTGTTTCAGAAAGAAACAACAACAACAAAACGTACATTTAAGTTATATATATATTGTATACAAAGCCCCTGATATCAGTGAAGCTGTGTATATGATCACTGCATAAGCTGTATACTCACAGCACCATTTCATTCATCACAGTATCAGTGACACTTCTGGCCAAATTATGACGTAACTTCTTCTCTAGGCACCACAAAGCCTGTATACAGTAGCAAACAGTTGTGCATTGTGTGAAGGTCAAACACTGTGGCAGGAGAAAACTGAACAACTGGAGATTACATGGCATGAGGGATGTCCAGCGAATAATGTGGACAAATATCATCTGTCTGGAACATAGATTTAGTTTATCTTAAGGGCGTAATTGTACTTCTGCTGTGGGAATAAAATTTTCACAGCTGGATATTTCCCTGATGCACTTCACAGCCCATGGTTTCATGTCACAATGGCCCAATTCACACAACCGGACTGTGTGGGGAAAGAAAAGATGCTTTAGTGGATCAACGTTGGGTAAATACATTTTCTTACTAACAGCTTTAAACTACACTAAACTCTTTATGGACATCATTGAAGAATGCTTAGAATTACTGAGAAAAAAAGCATCAAAATCTAGGTAATTATCTTCCTATCACTCAAACACTACCAACATGAGAGGGTAAAGGTGCTTCCTCTGATACACAAACTACAATCGCTTTTTACACTACTAAAGCCGTTTTTTTTTTTGTTTTGTTTTGTTTTGTTTTTTTTAAATATCTGTAGTTTACTTAATTTTTTTTTGGCTTTTGACCTTGTCTTCCTACATTTCAAAAGAAAAGTCCCTACATCCTATGCACTCACATTCTCAAACACTACATCACTACATTTCTCTATAATCATATTTTAGCAAGCTGGCTCAGTGTTTAGCACATGGCTTAGTGATTAGCATGCACCTCCGGGGTCGGGGTTTGAATCCTGCTTCCACCTTGTGTGTGTGAAGTTTGCATGATCTCCTGGTGCTTCGGGTTCCTTCCCGAGTCCAAAGGCATGTATTGTAGGCTGATTGGCATTTCCAGATTCTCCATAGTATGTGAATGTGTGTGTGATTGTGCCCTGTGATGGGTTGGTAACCCATCCAGGGTGTCCCTTGACTTAGGCCCCAGGTTCCCTGGCAGCAGTGATTGAGAAAGTGCATGTAAAATACAGTCGTGGGTGTAATGAACATGAACAAGGTGGATTGTTTACACTTTTTGCCCCTAAAAATGCCTTTTGAGGATAAATTAAAAGTAGATAGACTAAGCATAAATTTTCCCATCAAAGTACAAATGTGGATTCAAACTACAAATATGGTTTCAAACACATGTTTTCCCAGACCAAAACAAGGGGTTTTAAGGGATTTTGACCAGAAAATGAAACACTAAACTCCTCACATGCTGAGCCAGGAAAACACTGTGTGTAAATGTCTATATGTACCAAGTTACGTGAACATGATATGAGCAGAGCATAAGGACAGCGACGGATGTGGCCTTTAAGAATACGTGTTTGTTTTTTCACACTGAGAGAGGTTCACAGATCCGCGGGCCAAGCACAGGCAGATCGTGTGCTTCAGTACAAGAAACATCAACGTTTGATTGGTAAACGAGTATATGTTGTATACAGTATATGTACTGGCAGAACTACTGTATCTACTAGCAAGCTGTGTTTGTTCAAATGAAACATGACAGCCCCTACTTGTCTTGTCTTCCCTGTGCCCGCAGCACGTGCGTGATACCGCATGAAATCACAGGATTCCTTTTCCTTTGATACGCATTCTCAATGGCCACATCTGTCACGTACTTTGCATGGTGCTGCAGCCAGCTAAACTGATGCAGTGATAGCTTAGTCGTTCCTCCTCTTGGCTAGGGATACAAAACTATCCTAGTCTCATGTTAGATAGCCAACATGCCCCTGATTTTTATATTTGGAATAATTTGTATATTTATTCACTCACGTTTGTTTGTTGGATAGCACATTTAAGGGCAAATGTCAGCCAAAATGCTACAAAATAAAATCAAGTTACTCGACCAAATCTTAACTAAAAATACCATTTAAAATGTTTTTAAAAAAAATCTGTATATTAACTTAATAACTCTAAATAACTCAATAATTCTAAATAAATATAAATAGACTTTTTAGTACACCTCAAATAAGCCAACCTCGTTTGAGCAAGAACATTTAAAATAATTGTTTGACACGTCATCTTTTTATTGTCCAATGACAGCACATGTTTCATTCCTTACTTATATTATAGCATTATATACTATGCCTTTAATGTCATTGATATTATGGAGCAAATGAATGTTTTTACTTAAAGAGATTACTAGTGTTCTCCAAAAACCTTTTATAGTTATTAGCCTTCCAGACTCTAAATCATATATTGTTCTTATGGTGACACTTTTCAGAGGAGTGTCATATTGATTTAAAGCAGTTCAGTCGATACGATCCCAGATCATGTTGCAGAAATGACCTACAATGTCTATGGCTAAAATACTTTCCTCCGTTTTGTACAGCTTTCACACAGCGATATCTGGATTGAGCCTGGCTAGTGATTGTGTAGTATTTCTTCACAGAAAATGATTGTCAGCTTTCCTGTCTTTGCAGCCTTTTATAAAAGCCAGTAATAGGTTTGAAATGGCTACAAGAGCTGTGTATTGTTCATTTCTTCCCATTTCTCTTTCAGGATTGAATTTAGTTAAAACAAAGAGAGATTTATTTCTGTAAGTGCGAAATTATCATTCCTTACCAAGGTGATCTTATCGCTTTGTCTTATTCAAAATGAGCCTCAAGTCTATTATGATGTCCCCTTCATGTCCTTTTGTCTGTTTATATAGGACTTAAAGTTATCGAGTCCTATTATCGAGGATGAGATAATGGGAATCATGGTGGAGCATGTGTCATCAGACTCTTTTAATCAAAGTCTAACATTGAAAAGGCTTCCTGAGCTCTCCACGGTGTGTCTTCTCCATTTTAGATCGTTGTCTATCTGAAGCAGTTCTGGCTTTGATCAGAGGGATGAAAAAGAGCCACATGGAGAGAACAGTATCTAGGTGTTTTAAGTACATTTTGCGCTTCAAATGAGCCATTGCGTATCAACCACAGTCAGACCTTCTGCTTTGCTATTCTTTTCAGAAAAAGGGAAGGTTTAAATAAGCAATAGAGAAATTTCCAGGAAATAAATTTAAACTGCACAAAAATAAAATGTCTGTGAGTTTTACTGTGGTACTCTCAGGATAGACACAAATGTTTTTATAATTATAGATCAACAAAATACTAAATTAATAATAATAATAATAATAATAATAATAATAATAATACAACCTCAATTCTGAAAAAGTTGGGACAGTATGGTAAATGCTAATAAAAACAAAGAGGAGTGATTTGTAAATATACTTTGATTTGTATTTAAACAAATAACATATAAAGACAAGTTATTTGATGTTTTACCTAATCAACTGCATAGTATTTTGAAGATAAACGTTTATTTGTGACAAGTTGAAATGAGAAGGTGATGTGAAACAGGTGAGGCAATCATCTAATCATAGTATATAAGGAGCCTCCAAAAAAGGCTGGGTCGAGGCTCATCAATCTGCCAACAGATGCGTCAGCGAATAATCCAAAACTTTGAGAACAACATTCCCCAAAGACAAATCGGTAGGATTTGGGGCATTTCACCTTCTACAGCGCACAATATAATTAAGATTCAAGGAATCCGGTCAAATCTCGGTGTGTAAAGGGCAAGGCCGAAAACCACTTCTGAATGCACGTGATGTCCGATCCTTCAGACGTTACTGTCTTAAAAACCGGCATGAGTCTGTAATGGATATCTTTTGGGAATACTTTGGTAAACCTTTGTCAGACAACACAATTCGCCGCTGCATCCACGGATGCAAATTAAGGCTTTACCATGCAAAGCAGAAGTCGTACATCAATCAACACTGTCCAGAAGCACCGTAGACTTCTCTGGGCTCGGTCTCATCTGAGATGGACATTAGGACAGTGGAATCGTGTTTTGTGGTCCAATGAATCAGCATTTCAAATAGTTTTTGGATTAAACAGCCATCGTGTTCTCTGGGCCAAAGAGGAAAAGGACCATCCAAGCTGTTATCAGCATCAGATTCAAAAGCCAGCGTCTGTCATGGTATGGGGGTGTGTCAGTGCCCATGGCAGGGGTAACTTGCACATCTGTGAGGGTACCATTAATGCAGAAAGATATGTACACATTTTGGAGCAACATATGCTGCCATCCAGAGCAGGACAACGCCAAACCACATTCTGCACTGATTACAAGCACATGTTTGTGTAAGCAGAGAGTGCAGGTATTAGCATGGCCTGCCTGCAGTCCTGATCTGTCTCCAATTGAGAATGTGAGGCACAGTTGCACAGCTGAAGAAATGCATAATGGATGAATGGGGGAAAATTCTGCTTGCTAAACTAAACCAATTGGTGTCTTCACTCAGCGCCCAAACACTTAATAAGTGTTATTAAAAGAAGAGGTGATGTTACACAGTGTTAAACAATCGACTGTCCCAACTTTTTTGGAGTGTGTTTCAGTCATCAGATATGAAATGAGTGTATATTTTCAAAACTAAAACATCAAACGATGTGTTTTCAATATAGTACACGGTTTTCGAAGGACTCTTTTTGTTTGATTTTTGCATTATATGGTTGCAATAATAATAATAATAATAATAATAATAATAATAATAATAACAAGAAAAAAGATACATGAGAGAAAAATGAAGAGGACGGATTTGTTGTGGAGATGTGGGCAATGATGACTGTCTGTTCTGCAAAGAGAACTGGGGGTATATTGACAAGAAATGTAGCTATTGTAGCTAGAATCATGTTGTGTTTATTTTTTATCTTTTCAGTCCTTAACAACAATTTGGGTATGACATGACAAATAATTGTTTAGAATCATAGCAGCAACATTACTGTGTTTACATTGTTTTATTCACTTTTATTCATAAAAAGATGGATGATTTGAAAATGGGTTCAGGAATCTGCTGCACATGATCTTATTATCTAGTTCTCAGCACTATTCTTACTACAAGATGCATAGCCAAGAAGATTAAAAAAAAAAAAAAACTTCTTTGAAAATATTACAACGCAAGCCATTGTTCTGTCCACCCTGCTGAAAAAAATAATAATAATAGAAAGTCTAATAGAATCTGTAATCGTTTTAATGGTTATAATGGAAACGGTGGAAACGGTATTGGTCCCTGTGGGTCTGTATTGGTAATTTGTTGCCTTCTCTTGGTGGCATGTTATCTCTAGTGGATACCATTAAGGACCGATAGTAGTAATGGTAAAGGTTTTAATGGTTAGCTGATGGTTTGTAATGGTGTTTATAGTGGACACCATTAGAAATACTGTTGTGCTTTCTATTTTTTTTTTTTTATTTTTTTTTTTTTAGCAGGGCATGGATTGTCCTATTTTTTTTTTGTTGTTGTTTTTTTTTTTTTTGCAATTTAGCTTAGCAATCAAAGCTTACTGCTACCAGACTACATTGTGGAAGAATTGTTTATTTGCTAGTATTATTAATAATGAATTAAACTATTTATGAAATACTGTATTTTATCATATTGTTTTTGTCACCTTTTTTAAAAATGCACTAAGCCACTCGAGGGCGTGAATTACAATGGTTTTATCACAGGAAAGAGGCTTTTAGGTATGACATAGTAGGCATAGGAGTTACTAATGCACGAGCACTAATTGGTGCATGCAGTACAGAAAAACAGGTTTACTATAAACCTGAATATCTCATCAAGCAAAATGCAAAGAGAGTTAGAAGTTCAATTCAGTGCCGTAGTAAGTGCTCATAATTGTTACTAACTGCTAAATTTACACTGTGAAAAACAAGCTTTTCTATTTCACTATAACAATGCTCTGGCATTCACAAAACCATGTTTGTTTGTTTGTTTGTTGTTGTTTTTTTTACATACACACAGCCTATATGGCACTAGTGGACTAATCTGGAGACCATTGATTTAGTTACACCCCTAATACCTGCAGAATGATAGTTTAAATAAATATTTGCAAACAATTATTTAGCATGTAGTTCCGGTAAGATGTTTATTCCCCATGCATCCCTGTACCTGTGACCTGACATTGAGGTCAGATTTTAAAACTTTTAAAGCTTCCCAGGGTAACGAGCAGAAAAGGCTCTTATTTTAGTTCTTGGTGGATATTTACCGGTGATTTATGGTGCAGATATTTCAGACAGATATAGTGAACCTCGTTAACACCAAAACAGAGAGCAACAAATCAGATGAAAAATGCTCTTTATAAACAAAACCCGCTGTCAAAGTGTTCTTTTGTTTTATGAGTGCACGAAGCTAAACTAGCTGGTGGGCCTTCCCAAGGTTATATGGGGAAACTGCTGTGTTTTCCCCTTAGCCACTCATAAGAGAGAAACATTACTTCAATTAATCATGTCCAAGCACCAACTGGGACAAGACTTCATTAGGTCAAGAGCTGTGAAGCCAACCATCATTACTTCCATTAGTTTCTTATTTGCATGCTGCATTTTCTCCGAGCTGAGAGCTATGCTGGACTTACACATTACTTGATGTGTAACGATGTCAGAGCAGGTGTCATAAGTTTTATTTGGTTGGATAAAATTTCAAGATGTATGTAAAATGTACGCATGGTCCTCACACAAAAAATTGCATGTCTAATATGGTATGTTGTATGTTGTAACCTTTATAATAGTCACTTGTTGTAGAGATGTTAGCAGCACAAATTGTTCATTATAGGTCACATGACCAGAACATAGATGCAGGCTATGTAGGCTATGCTACCTGTGTTGGGAACTTACTTAAAACCCTCGGAAGATTTGCTTCTCTGACACATCCTTTTGAACTTTGAACTTGTCCATATTTTATTGTTCTACAATTTAAACTCCAACCAACATCCTTCTTGATTTTGTTTTGGTTTGAGTGGTCAATATATGGATCCAAGGTCTGAGGTTTGATCCTGAGCTCAGGTTACTATCTGTGTGGATGTATTTTGTGTTTTGCATGTTTTCCCACTGAATGTTGGTCTGTGCTGTGTTCTTCAATTTCTTCCTATCTCTCAAAAACATGCCTGTATGTGGTTTCTGAGTCTGTCACAGGAACACTGGGCATGGATACTGTACATCCTGCAGGGCAGCATTCAAACACAGACTCACATACTCATTCACATCTAGGGCAATATAGAGAGTAGACAGTTCACCTACTGCCAGGTATTTGATGGGAGATGGGAGGAAACTGGGAAAATCCAGAGAAAACCCACACGATTACAGGAAGAACAAGTGAAACTCTACCGTAACCCTAGATCAGGATCAATACAAGCACCCACCCTGGAGCTGTGAAGTGGCAACACTACCTACGCTACCACCATGTTACCCTCCCTTTGGGATTAGGGAAGTAAATTGAATTGACTTAGATTGAATTTTTATGGTCAGACACTGGTCAGAGATGGGAGTGAACTTACTGGCAAATGCCATGCTGATTCCAGCTCACTGGACACTCCTCCTGAAAAAGAGTCTGAGAGAGAGTAATCTCCATCCATCTTCTATACCACTTATCCTTTTCAGGGTCACGGGGAAGCTGGAGCCTATCCCAGGGAGCATCAGGCACAAGGCGGGGTACACCCTGGACAGGGTGCCAATCCATTGTATCATCTACACATACATATTTACACACCCATTCATACACTACAGACACTTTGGACATGCCAGTCAGCCTACCATGCATGTCTTTGGACCCCCGCAGCACGGGAAGAACATGCAACCCCCGACCCTGGAGGTGTGAGGCGAACGTGCTAACCACTAAGCCACCGTGCGCCCCAGAAAAAGTAATCTACAGTTGGTAGTTCATAAGAAACTTGTTATATTTTATTTCCATATATATTTTCATATACATATATACATATGAAAAATGCAGGTCATCTTCAAGGCAAGTTCCATCATACTTCTGTTTCAATCCGATATGTGCTCACATGTCTTCAATGCACTCTTCCAATCCTGTCTCTTGCTCTCTTTGGTTTATATAAACAAGCTCTATCCACCTCCTGCTATGCCCTGTTGTATATGCCAGGGTGTTTTCTCTGCCTTCTGGCTGTCAGCAGTGTGTCAGTTGGGGAACTGACCATAATTTTCCTTCTGAGTGAACAATTTCCCATAATTCAGCCAGCATGTCTCGCCAAGCACTGCAGGAGCTCACAGCTTTCCTTGTATCTGAAGGATAAAATGGATATATGTTCAGATGTCATATTGTCACAGCTGAATTATTTAGCAGGATGTTAACCATATATTAGTTTACTGTGTGTGTTTGTGTGCATGTTTTTTTTTTTCTTTTTTTCAATAGTTCCTTTGCGGCACCTCCTGACCGAAAAGCTATAACTTGAAACTCATTGACAATCAGCACTGTCATGTTCTTATTCCTTTGACTTGTGCATTTGCAGCACTATTTAACCAGTAAACCTGCTGCCCTGCTGTGTATACTATGTGTACACAGTCATAATAACCACCTGCTGTGACATTAGCCTAAATTAACTCAAGCTAATAACACAAAAGGTTTCCCTGGAAAGCATTCAAAATCCAAGACCAATTCTAGCAGATTATATCATATGATATTGTGGGGTGTAGCAGTTCCTTAATGACTAATTACTGTGCATCTGCTGTCATTAGTAGGGATAAATAGATCCCGATTTTATTTTTGTACTGATATTTATCATGGTTGAACAATTTCCGGCTCCTAGTCAATCAGGTATACTAATAAAAGTAAAATATCAATGGGAATATACTTCAACTATATTTTTCTCACATTAATTCATTGGGGGTGCCAATAATTGTTGCACACCTATATTTAACAAAGTTTTCTTTTGATAAACCTGTGTTTTGTTTGCGATTGTGTGATATCCATGAGAGCAGAGTATTTTTGTGAAATCTTCTAACAAAAAATCAAAAGGTTAATCAATAAAGACAATTTCTCACAGTACTTCTTTGCTCATATTTACCAAGGGTGCCAATATTAGTGGAGGGCACTGTATATGTCTTGTCTGCACTATACAGTACAGTCTATATCATGTAGCTGAACTATACAGTATATTTCCATTGTGATTTTCTGATTTCATGGTGTGTAACATTTATGACTGGCTTGTACGACTGCTGCTAATCATATCAGATTAGGTCCACAGTGACCTTTCCTTCATCTGATTTTATCAGAAGTTCCATTGAGGCCCAAGAACAGCATCACTGGTGTGATTACCGTGGTACTGCTGCTTCAGAATAGGAAAATGTAATGTTTTAAATCTATTTATACCACAGCGCTGTTCATTTCAGTTCTGACAGCAGTTCTGGCTTCAAGGCTTACATCACTGTGCATGTTTGAATATTTGATCATTTTTATAGTATCAGCTTATACAAGGTCTTGTAGAGTGGATGATCCACAATCCATGAAATGGATTAAAATATGTGTCATTGTTTATATGGTCAAGTTTTCTATAAAGAGACAATACATTTTCACTTTTGAATGGAGTCCCCAGTGTCAGAGGTGAAGCTGTTCCTTGACATTTTTTGACCCAACAGATTCTTCAGGACAGAGGAATTTAGAAATGCCCACCCCCCCCCCCCCCACCCCCATTAGCATTTTCACCATGATGTCCACGATTGTGAATGAATGAATGAATGAATGAATGAATGTCTGCTGCTGCTGTTAAATGTCGTGTTGTAGTTTTACATTTGTTGCAGATTTGGATTTGGCACTCTATTACATGACACTGTATTTTCCACACATAATTACTGATGTCTCTTTGCACTGCACTAATTGTTAATATACAGTATGTTGAATGCTGTACCTTTCTCTAGTACTTCAATGTCCTACAAAGCACCCAAAATTCCTATTGGGGATCAATAACATACATACATCCATCCTTTCACCCATCTGTCTGTCTGTCTGTCTGTCTGTCTATCTGGTTTGCATTTTTGATAGCTTTCCAATTTCTTGGTAAAATGACAAGCTGTTTTTTTTGTTGTTGTTGTTGTTGTTGTTGTTTTTTGTATTATTAATCTCAAGAGAAATAAATATGAGAGACTGATGAAGGAAAAACTGTTTATATGGAGTTTGATGTGTCATTCTTTAATAAATAAATAAATAAATAAATAAATAAATAAATAAATAAATAAAAGTAATTGGAAAATTGCTGTGCCGTGAAAGGAATAAAACACTTTAGTACATGCCATTATTGGAAAATAAACTGAGAGCATCATGTTTTATTCCTTGCCTTCATATCATCACTTTAAACCATACAAGTACAATTTTGTATTTCGGTATGATATAGAAGGATTTATTTCACGCTCAAGCAACAGGGATATACAGTATCTCACCAGCATAGGGCTGTGAATCTGTATAAACCTTAAAAAATAATAGTGCAACTCCTCTTCATATGTGTATTTATGTCCATTTCAAGCCCATTATCTGTTTATTCCCTACAATTTGTTTTTATTTGTTTATCCTGCAACAGTAAGAATCGGCGCTCTTTAAAGATTCGACATAATCCCTGGCTGCCTGTTTTGTCTCTCAGGGTGTTATGCATATGGTCTCAGGGGAGAATACGTTTTCAGACAGTGAGACAGATTTGCTGATACATCTAAATTACGGCGCATACCTCAGCTGCTTTTATAACAAAATGGGTCAATCTGCTACAGCCAGTCTCATCTTTCATCAGCCTTCATTAGTCTAATGTACTCTTGCCTTTCACTTACACTCATTTTTATGAAGCTTTGCTCAAGCCATTATCTGACCTGTGTGAAATGCAATATGATGAACACTGAATTAATTACACAAATAACAAAGAATATTACATAGCCTCAGGATTTCATATACATTTTAAACTAAACAAGTTAACCTGAATGACATATACTGTATTTTTAAAAGAAAGGGTGAAAAAGTGTCACATTTGTATACAACTGTATAAAATGTTTCCAATTTGTTTTTTAATCATTTCACTTACAATATAGCAGCTAGTATGGCATGTGGTTAATGTTATTTTAGCAAGAGAGCAAAGGTTTCAGTCACCTTGTAAGAACAACAAATATCTCACACAACATCTCATTTTTACAACACTTCTTTTCAGTCTACGGATGCATTTTGCTCTTAAATGAGTAACAGGGTTCCGTGTTTTTAAAAAGTCGAATGAGCAAATGCAGCAAATTTGGTTACGGCCATGATAACGGAATGAGAACACTGTTATAATTTACCTAAAATGTTAAATAAACTTTTGTTAAATAAATTATTTACTCACAATTTACACCAATCAGCCATAACATTAAAACCACTGACAGGCGAAGTGAATAACATTGATTATCTCGTTACAATGGCACCTGTTAAAGGGTTGGATACAGTATATTAGGCAGCAAGTGAACAGTCAGTTCTCGAAGTTGATGTGTTGGAAGCAGGAAAAATGGGCAAGTGTAAGGATCTGAGAGACTGTGACAAGAGCCAAATTGTGATGGCTAGACCACTGGGTCCAATGGTTAGACCACTGAGCATCTCCAAAAGGACAGGTCTTGTGGGGTGTTCCCGCTATTCAGTGGGTAGTACCTACCAAAAATGGTCCAAGGAAGGACAACCGGTGAACTGGGCAACAGCGTCCACCGACTAGCCTCCAAATTCCCCAGATCTCAATTCGATCAAGCATCTGTGGGATGTGCTGGACAAACAAGTCCGATTCATGGAGGCCCCACCTCACCTCACTTACAGGACTTAAAGGATCTGCTGCTAAGGTCTTGGTGCCAGATACCACAGCACACCTTCAGAGGTCTTGTGGAGTCCATGCAACGATGGTTCAGAGCTGTTTTGGTGGCATAAGTGAGACCTACATAATATTAGTCAGGTGCTTTTAATTTTATGGCTGATCAGTGTATAATTTGGGTAACAGGCTTGTACTTTCAAAGTGACTGTCAGTCAATATCACAATCTCATTGAAAATAAAGAAAAAAGAAGAAAAAAGAACTTCCTTTTCTTCATCTTCTTTTGATTTTCAGGACATTTTGAAAATGCTATTTCCTGTTGAACATGTGACTTCTGGAATATTCCAAATATTTCATAGGGGAGAAAATGTACATTCTTCATAACATACAATGGATGATTCATGGAAAAGGACGTTTCAAGCCTCTGATGTTAAATAGAGTTACACATTAATGCAAAAAATAATAAGATGTTTGAAGCATTTTAATGATTATATTTCAAGGTAGTTATAATGGGCTGCATCATATGTATATGATGACAAGTTCAGGTTTAATTCTCTGATGCAGGAAAGTGATAGTTATTAAGTAGTAACAGTAACTCATAATATAAACTGGATGATGTATGGTGATGTTGAAACTATCAGTTCCTGAAAGTGGCAGTAATGAGGCACAGGTGTTGGGTGCTAGGAACACTGTTATGATAGTAATGAAGACATTTTATTCCAGCTGATAAATCCTAAATGATCAACAGTCATAGTGGAATGAGACCTATCAAGACCACAGCACCTTTTAAAGGACTTTTTGTTGTGGCCCAGAGGTTTCTGTTGCTGCCTCACAGCTCCAAGATTCTAGGTTCGTTCCTGATCTCGGGTTCCTGTCTATGTGGAGTTGCCAGGTTCTTCCCCTATCAGTGTAGGTTTCCTCTGGTTTTCTCCAACCACCCAAAACATACCAGTAGGTGGCTTAGCTACCCTAAGCAGAATAAAGGGCTCACTGAAGATAAATGAATACATTATTGCCACTAAACAGTTTGATTACTGCTGGTTGACTGCCGCTAATGCATATAACCATTATATTATACAACATTTTTTCCACCAAGAGCAAGAAAGTTAGATACAGAACAGATCGTCTTTTATTTTACCAGCAGTTCTAAAATTACAGGAGGGTTGCAGAAGCCTCCTGTATTCACCTTCTATAATATTTGGTGAAGTTCTCCTCATGTTCAAGTAGCTGTCAATAAAATATCAGCTTAGAGGTAAAACTCTGAGCAACAGAAGCACTGAAAAAAAAGTTTGTTTCTGAGTCAAGTTTTCCATGTTATTTTTTTATGCCTTGTGTAACATAATGATGTTACAGTTTTAGCCATTAAAATATCCCTCCTTACTCAACTTGTAAATGAGAGAAGAAAATAAAACAATAAATTATGTTTCCGTTAACATCCAAGCAATCGGGACAATGATGAATCTCTAATTGGCTGTCAATCATGTTGCTTGTTAATTCTGAAGCCTTTCTCTTATGTACCAGTGTCGGGTGATATGGGAAGTGTTATTGGAGGACTGAAAAAAAAAATCAACTGTATTTGTTTTGAATTTTGAGTTTCAAATCATATTAAAATTGATGAATACCTTTATGATGTTTAAATACACATAACACGCTTGATTCCCCACTTTTGCTAATCATAACATGCCAGAGAACATACTGTATTACATGTTTCTGCATGATCCACGCTTAGATAAAAAGCTGTACAATGTATATATGAGTGAGTACGATATATAAACGCACATAATACAAGTATTTCCAAGCGAAGGCAACACACAGCTTACTGAAAGTATGCTGGTGGGACGTTCTGCTGAGAATACAGGATATATGGCCCTTTGTCTGTTTGTCCTGTAGATCAGAGAGCATGATGGAGAAAACAAGCAGCTCAGCAACATGCAGCATGGTCAGAGGAGAGATAGATAGATAGATAGATAGATAGATAGAGAGAGAGAGAGAGAGAGAGAGAGAGAGAGAGAGCAGAGCTGGAGATATCACTCATCATGACTCAAAGGGAATGGAGGATGAGCGGCTCACAGCAGCACTCACTGTTTTTCCACCTGTATACTCACAGTAAATAAATCATAATTTATAGGACAGTAAAGTCCATCTAAAGAAATTCTGTAAAGCCTTCAAAAACAGAAAAAAAAATGAAAAAAAGGAAAATAAACCATAATTCGGCATTGCGTGTAAATTTAATATGTGCACTGTTGTGCAGCTTTTAAGGGAAATAGTCTTTTGACACACAAATGCATTTGTACAGAATGTAAAAATGTAAAAGCAAAAAAAGCATGCAGGATGCCTAAGAAATTTTCTCAGTACTATAAGTCAAGAGATTTGTGCTGTTAAGGCTTGTAACTCCTAGTCAACATCATACATCATCAAATATTCATTAAAAGATGATTCATTAAAAAAATGGATCTGTCGGATGGAAAAAGTAAGTACACCCCTACATTTATCACCTGGCGAAGACCAGACCTTTTGGAATAATGTGCTCTTGACAGACGAATCAACGATAGATTTGTTTGGCCACAGTATCAACAGACGCGTTTGGCACAGAACAAAGACAGCTTTTCAGGAAAGGCACCTCATACCATCTGTGAAGCACAGGGGTGAAAATGTTATGGTTTGGGGTTGCTTCATTACCTCAGGGACTGGACTTGCATTCACTGATTCAACTATGAATTCTGCATCATATCAAAGAGTGCTTGAAGAAATTGTGAAGCCACCAGTCCGAAAGTTGATCTTGAACTAAAAGTGTACCTTTCAGGATGTAAACATCTTGCAACTGAAAGAATATTGCATGGAAAAGTGGTCAAAAATTCCATCAAGCCTGGTGGACAATTATGCAAAATGCCTACAAGAAGTTATTTCTGCTAAAGGGGGTAAGACTAGCTTCTGAGGCCAAGGGTGTACCTAATAACATTACTATTTTTAGTTATTGATTATTATTAGTTTATTATTATTATTACAGATGATTAATAATAGCATAATAGTTTCTTCTTCTTGGCATCAAAACACAATTATTCTAATTGATAATCAGCAATTATAACCCCACAGTGTATATTTTGTGCAGTTACTATACAATATTTTCTTCTCTTAGGGGTAGTTCACCAGAGTGGACAAGATGGAACGTACTGTAGATCTCACAAAGACTCTTGTCTCCTGGTCTTTTTCCATTCTTCAACTGTCCAGATTTTGTGGGTCTGTAACCACTGTAGCCTCAGAATCCCGTTCTTGGCTGACAGGAGTGGAACTCATTCTGGGCCTCTCCTGTTGTAGCCCATCCACCTCACGGTTTGATGTGTTGTGCATTATGAGATGCGTTTCTGCTCACCATGGTTGTAAAGAGTAGTTATTTGAGTTACCGCAGCCTTCCTGTAAGCTCTAACCATTCTGGACATTCTGCTCTGTCCTCTCTCATCAACAAGGCATTTCCACCAGCAAAACTGCCACTCACAGGATGTTTGTCCCCCCATGCCATTCTGTGTAAATTCTATAAACTGTTGTGTGTCAAAATCTCAGGAGATCAGTTTCTAAAATACACAAGTCAGTCTGCCTGGCACTAATAACCATACCACCATCAGTGTTACTTAGATTAAATCTTTTCCTCATCCTGATGTTTCATGTGAACATTAACTGAAGCTCTTGAACTGTATCTGAGTTATGCATGGCACTGATGCTACAAGATTGTATTTTATATATAGCACAGTATATCTACGATCTCTAGAGCTCCTGCAAACCTAATTGGCCAGTATATTTCTATATGTTTGGGAGAAGGCACAGACGTGAAATGTGCAATCAGTTACACCCCCAATGAACTGTATCGAGCAGCACATATGGAGAAATGCAGCTATGGAACAGCTATGGTCAGTTAAAGTCCTTTCAGGCAGATGGCTTGAGGGTGAGCTAGAGGAGACAAACACTGAGGAGGCAAATGCTGGATTAATTCCATCTCCAAAACAAAAAGTGCACTAGTGCTTATTATGTCTAAAGATTTAAACACTGCTATTTAATCTGTAATGATGTGTAATTGCGCAATGGATTCACTGGCATCCATATTGATATTCTACTTATCAATATTTTATATAAAACATTAAGAACCTTTTCATAATAATAACAACACAAAAACACAAAATAAGGCATATGATCCTGACGATATATCCTGAGATATATTTCTGGTATTTTCCTGAACTGGCATCAGCACAGTCCATCTAGGACAGGGGTTCAACTAAAAATTGTGAAGGTCCAGCTACATATAATTCCTTGTTTAGAAAGATCTGGATAAGCAACTTATGTGACAGAATGGTGACACCATGTACCTTTTAATTCTTAACCTTTAATGATTAGTTAATGGCTGTAATTAAGACACATAAAAAAGAGATTATGTTTTGTTTCACAGCAGCACTTCATATTAACACGTTTAACCCATGCGACAGACTATGAACAGGTGAGATATCTGTTATTAATTTAAATTAAAGGATAAACACACTTCTCTGCCCATTTGTCTTTCTTATTCTGTTTTTGTCATCCAGTTTTTTAAACAAGCCAAGTTATCAGTTCATGAAATATGAAATTATTTCCTTTCTTGATGAGCTGCCTTTAGGTTAACAATGTATTTCAATGTATGTGATTGGCCCCATCAGAGGATCTGCTACAGAAGTTGTGCTGGTTCATGTTTACAAAGTGACTGAACTACAGCTAGTGTTTTTCACATGTTGATCTGTTCTGCTGTCATTTTTTTTCCAATTCTCAGTTGAATTCTGCTGTGTCTGCCAGTTGATGGTCCTTGTTCTAGGACATTTATATCAGCCAATTTCTCATCTCTCTGATTGCAAAACATTTGGTGGGACTTGCAGTTAACTAGTTTGTTTAACTAGTTCTATTCATTTAATTATTATTATGGTAAATTGACATATCTGCTGGGGCAGTGGGTAGGTTCTATCCTGGTTTCAGGTTACTGTCTGTGTGGAGTTCTGCATGTTCTCTCTGTGTCCACATGGGTTTCCTTCATGTTCTTCAGTTACATGATCCTGATTAGGATAAACTGTTAGTGGAAGTGAGTATGAGAAATATATGCTAATATACAGTGCTGTGAAATCAGTGCTCCTGATTTCTTCTGTTTTTGTGTATATCTGATGTTAATAGTTTTAGATCTTCAAATGAAATACAACATAAAACAAAGGCAACCTGAGGAAACACACAATATAGTTTTTATTTAAGCAAATAATATCCAACACCTATCACCAATGTGACAAATTAACTGCCCCCATTAAACTTAAAATCAGGTTGTGACACATTTATCAGCAGTAACTGCAACCAAACTGCTTCCGATAACTGGAGATCAGTCTTTCACAGTGCTGTGGTTGAATTTTGCCCCACTCTTCTTTGTAGAACTGCTTTAATTCAGCCACATTGGAGGGTATTCAAGCATGAACTGCCCGTTTAAGGTCCTGCCACAGCATCTCAATTGGGTTCAAGTCAGGACTTTGACTAGGTCACTCCAATACTTTAACTTAGCTTTTTTTGAGCCATTCAGAGGTGGATTTATTCCTATGCTTTGGAGCATTGTCTTGCTGCATATTTCACTTGCACTTGAGTTTCACCTTACAGACTGAAGACATTCTCCTTTAGGATTTTCTGGTAGAGAGCAGAATTCATGTTTCCCTCAATTATTGCAAGTTGCCCAGGCACTGAAGCAGCAAAGCATCCCCACACCATCACACTTCCATCACCATGCTTGACCATAGGTATGATGTTCTTTTTGTGGAATTCAGTGTTTGGTTTACGCCAAATGTAACAGGACCCCTGTCTTCCAAACAGTTCCACTTTTGACTCTTCAAACCACAGAACATTCTCCCATAAGTTTGGGGGTCATCAAGGTGTGTTTTGGCAAAATTCAGTCAAGCCGTAATGTTCTTCTGGATTAGCAGTGGTTTTTGTCTTGCTACTCTTCCATGGATGCCATTTTTGCCCAGTGTCTTTGTGATAGTGGAGTCATGAACAGGCCTGTAGTTCCTTTGATGTTGTCCTTGGGTCTTTTGTGACTTCCTGGATGAGTTGTCGCTGTGCTCTTGGAGGAATTTTGGAAGGTCGACCTTCTGGGAAGGCTCACTACTATGCCAAGTTTTTCCATTTGGAGATAATTTGGAGTCTCACAGCCTTTGAAATAGCTTTGTAACTCTTCCCAGACTGATGTATCTCAATCACCTTCTTCCTCATCATTTCGGGAATTTCTTTCAACTTTGGCATGGTGTGTTACCGGGTAAGACCTTTTAACAACTTCGTGCTGTTGAAAAAGTTCTATTTAAGTGTTGATTTGATTGAACAGGGTTTGCAGTAATCAGACCTGGTTGTGTCTAGTCCAGCTGAACCCCATTATGAATGTAGTTTCAGATTTGAGGAATTAGCAACTATGGGGGCAATTACATTTTCACACAGGCCCATTTAGTATTGGATAATTTTTTGCTTCAATAAATAACATTATCATTTAAAAACTGTATTTTGTGTTTACGCAGGTTGCCTTTGTTTTATCTTATTTTTTATCTATTTCTGAAACAATTTAGTTTGAGATATACACAAAAACAGAAGAGATCAGAAAATACTTTTTCACAGCACTGTAAATAAAGCTGATATTCAGGGTTTAATAATAAAGCTCAGCAGTCCACCCAAGTCAATAACCTTCTGCTTGCCTGAAACTGTAGATATGATTTGATTTAAATGTTGTTGGAGTATAGCATTTCACACTATAAGCTGTGATATTTTAATATTTCAATATGCTTGAAAATATGGTTGATTTGTACATTTGTTCCTTGTTTAGCTCTTATTTCATGGACCATTCTTCAATCTTCAGAGCCTAAAAAATGCATTGTGGTTTCCCACATGGTTCTGTTTTAAGGTCTTTTTTGTTCCCCTTTGTGTCCATCTTTTTAAACATGTAAATCACAAACAATATTGGCTTTGTCTTCTATGCTGATGACACACAATGGGCCTCATTCATCAATCTTTTAGTAAAGTTTTGCAGTAGCCAAACTGAAAAACATTACCACACTTACAAACATTTACAAAACTTTCTCAAAGGGTGATTTTCTTTGTATTCACGTACGTATGTTGATAAATGGCAATCACCTGTACATTAGTTGCAGTGTGCAGGGTACAGCTGATTTGCATTTAATGACGCCCACAAAACTCCATAAAAGGATCATTTTATGGTGCAGCAAATCTAAGAGACATGAGTTCAAGTTTAAAGCATATTTGCCAATCACTGCAAAAAGTGAAAAACCTTTGCTTTACATATGTATGATGAGGCGCTGACATGCATAACCCTGTCATCACTAGGGTCCTTGTTTAGGGATGGAGGAGGAATGTGCTCTGATTTATTCAGGAACAAGCTGAATGATGGCAGCACACTAGGGAGTATATGTAGGTTGTAGGTTGATACATATCAAATCAGTCACGCATCGCTCTTTGAAAAGTGCCAGGAACAAGAAATTCCAAAAGGAGACAAAACTTGGACTTGCACAATAGCACAGGATCTTTTTGCTGGTTGAATTAGTGTTGGCTCTAATTGTACAGCATTAAAAGAAAATGCCATGGCAAACAGAACCTATTTATAGGCTAGGTTTAACATTAGTTAGTCTTCTTATGAGAAAAAAAAATCCATTATGTGAAAAAATCCATTCATATACAGCTTGATAAATGACAGCAGGATAATCATTTGTTGATTTTTACCACTTTATACTGGTCAGGGTCATGGTGGGTCCAAAGAATATCCCGGAAACACTGTGTGCCCTAGATGGTACAGCAGTCCATTAGAAGGCAACATGCACAAACATGCATTTGTGAGCCTGATGCATAACTGCAATTTTTATCATAGCTAATCCACAATCCACCTACGAGCATGATTTTAAAAAGTGGTAGGGCATGGAGGAAACCCACATGGATAACAAGAAAAAGCCTGAGCTCAGGGTAGAATCGGGGTAATCTGGAGCTGTACCTGCTGCACCACCATGGCACACTCACGCAGATATAGCAAAACAAAATTGTGGACTTTTGAAGATATAAAAGGTTGATTACATAGAAATTTCCTTCTGCTACATTCTTATACAATAGAAATACTAGTGTTTGGCTCTGAGCTATATCTCACTATAGTTTGTTCTGTGAAACCAAAAGCTTTAGATATATAGATAAGGTTTTAGCTTATATCACTTGGTGCTGTTTTTATTTGATTCTCATGTCAGTACTGAATTTATTAAAACTGTCTTTATTGTTTGAAAAACATGCCAAAAATAACATATTATACTATATTACTTGCACCAATACATGAAGCTAAATCTGTCAAGCTTTGATGTCACCATGTCCCAAATGCAGCTAAGAATATATAGTTACAAACCTGCTCTTGTCTTGGACAAAAAAAAAAAAGTTCAGCTTTACCAAGAGTATGATTACTGTCTTACTTAATATGAGAGTGATGGAAGGGATATTGGAATTTCAGATTTCAGGAAGATAGTGGAGATTCATATTACACCAGATGGGTATAAATCAGCCACCGCTCATTTCCTCTGCAGCATTAAGGGAGTATTGGATATAAAAATACCCATTACTGTGATACCAAGGCAGATATATGGGAGTCACTGACCTTTAATGCTCTTGTCCTACGCACTTGGTCCTTGGCTTACTCTCCATTCTTCTCAGCTGTACGTAAAAACAGAGCCAATCCCTCATTGTCTTGCTCATCTCATTTGCTGCTCAGTTGCTTTTCTCTGACCTTGCTCACATGAAGTGTGAATTGCTATTTTCTTTGTGGCAGCACCTGAACCCCCAGCAGCCGCCTAGGATAAGTAGAAACGGATGGAATTTGTTGAGTACTGAATTCAGGGTTAATTCAGAATGATGTGTCTTTGCTTTTGACCACAAAATGCCAATGATAGCTCATTTTTTAGCTCTTTAAACAAGAATGTAAACAATAGTTGGTTAGCTTGATACCATTCGCTGTTAACAGCAGCTGTCTAATTGTGTTCAGTACATAGAAAAGTGGCACCAGAGTGAGCTAATGATACCTATTGTAGCTAGCTAGTAAAACACATAGAAATTTGGTGGAGAGTCTCTGGATGTACAGTGTTCATGTGTGATAATGTAGTAGGACTATTTGACTCGGCATATGGTGAGTACATACAAAACCCCCTGCCAATTTGAGCCTGACTGTGTAATGCTGTCAATTCCTGTTACAGAATGACTCCAGGGTGATTCACAGCAGCACAAGAGGGCATTTTTTCTTCTCCCATGATAAATAAGGATTTTTAAAATTCATTTTTAACAAAAAATCCTATGGGTGATTTTATGATTGGTCTGCCTCGAATATTTATTTATTTATTTATTTTTGTATACATGTAAAATATTATTTTTTAACACTGAATCTAAGGAAAATATAAAGAAAAATGCATTTAACCATTCATAATGTGTTTATCTATTTCAGATATTTCGTACTTAAACGATTGTTGGATTTAACAGTGTTTTAGCATATATTTAACAAATATACAATGTGTAATCATTGAAAATAAAGAAAGAAGAATGACAGAACATTTTCTTGTTCTCATGATCTACAGTTTGGATGATGCAACTTCCTGATGGGCAGGAAGGGGGTGTATAGCGGTCAGTGGGTTCATGTAACAGGATTCAGTGAATGTTGTTGAATTAAGATGTATTTTTTTTTTCAGAGTCTATTATGGGTGACTCATGGAAAATGATGTTTCAAGCCTGTGATGTAAAATGGGTTCACGATAATAAGAGTTTTGAAATAATATAATAATCGCATTTCAAAGCGTAGTTACAGTGGGCTGTGACAGGCAAAAGTGCTACAGATTTGTACATTTTATTAATGCTTTTTATTTATCTGAAATATGCACAGACATTGTTGTGAAGGATATTGTTACCTGTGTTTTACATGTCTTTAACCTTTACTTATCATACATGTAACTCATGGACATCACCAAATGATGTTTCCTCCCTTGAGATGCCTTTCCAGACCTTTACTGCAGCTGCCTTCAGTTGCTGCGTGTTTGTGGGTCTTTCTACCTTCAATTTTGTCCACAGTAAGTGAAAAGCATGCTCAATTGGGTTGAAGTCAGGTGACTGACTTAAGAAGCTCTTGGGTTGTTTTCGCAGTATGTTTTGGATCATTATCCATCTGTACTGTGAAGCGCTGTCCTGTCAGTTTTGTAGCATTTGACTGAATCTGAGCAGAAAGTATAGCTACATTTCAGAATTCATCCTGCTACTTCTATCATCAGTAAACACCAGTGACCCAGTTCCATTGGCATCCATACATGCTCATGCCATTGACAGATGGTATGCTTTGGATCATGAGTCCTTCCTTTCCTTCTCCATACTCATAAGCTCTTCCTATAATTCCTTTTGAGCCTGTGAAAATGGAGATACTATGTAAAACTGGCTGTAATTGCTAAATGATTAATGCAATATATTTGTTAAACCTCTTGAATTAAAGCTGGAAGTCTACACTTCAATCACATCTTGATTGATTGCTTCATTTCAAATCCATTTTGGTGGTACAAAGAGGCAAAACCACAAAAATACTTATCGACCCGACAGTATACTATATATATATATATATATATATATATATATATATATATATATATATATATATATATTCATTGGTAAATTTAAAACCAGCACAAGAGGTTTGCTGGAAACAATTGAAATGCAATTCCGAGTGAGATTTTTCACTTGGATTTAAGGATTTCCTCTGACGTAGTATATATGTATAAAGTACCACAAGCCCAGATTAAATCACTCCTGTCTATAGCACCCTGTTGGGCCATGTCATTTTATCCCAAATCCAGAAGTCTGCAGGAGTTCACATCCCAGCAGTTTACTGGTCAAGATCATGACACACTGTTGTTCACAGTATTCTGGATTTGTATGCAGTCAGAAAGAAATGGGAGCCAGAAATGGCTCAGTGGTTTCAAAGAACACCAACTGCTTATCAGGAAACTGACTCTAGTCTTCAACTTGTTATTCGTCAGACCAAAGGCTACTGTATTCACTATTTCACTGTGTCACTTCTAATAGTGGAGCAGTCATACTGCGTACAAGGATTATAGGCTTGGGTTCTCAAGAGCAATTTCACACCTATTAGTCCTTATGCTGAGTCCAAATCAGTTTCGTCTGCTCTTTGGCTTGGCTTGAGTTCAAACGGCACATAGTTAAACAAACCAAACGTAAAAACACTTTTCTAAGGGGTGTGTACAGCTAAAAATGTACTCGTAAAACTCTTTCGTACACAGGTCAGAAATACAAGGAAAGAAAAATAGACACATTTGCCAAAAATGCTTAGACAAAAATCTCCTGAGCATGGAGTAATATAAATAACTAGGTTTTTATGTAACATTTTGTGTATCGCATTAAGTGTTTATTTTCCCTTTGTGCTGATTTTTTTTCGACATGTCGCAAAACTACAACTCAGTTTGCACTTTGCTGCCAGTTTAGCCGTTAACATCTGTTAAAAATATAGCATACAACCCAAAATTGTTACATCCAAATCCAACTCTGATTCAAGAACCACCACTACTCCACATCTACTCCCACTCACCTCATTACAATGTTTACTATAATCCGTTTTGACTTTTGCTTTGTTCCTTCGACTGTGATTTTGTTTGATCTTGTACATTGTTCTGGATGTTTGATCAATTAGCCCCTGTCATAATTTATGATTTTGTCTACCGAGTTAAATTTCAAATAAAGCTCACGCTTATATCGAACTGCTACATCCACTTCACTGCAAATGTACACTGCATTTTCAGTTCACTTCCTGCATTGGGGTTGGTTACGGTCGTTGAATCACTTTTTCATTGCAATCAAACTATGTAACAGCTTGATTGGAAGCAGATCACCTCATTCAGATGGTCTCAGTCCAGTTGTTTTGGTCCACACCCGAGTGTGATTACTGTGTTCTCATCTACAAAAAGAACTGCACCAATGAAGCAAACACACCAGGGTTCCATTCAAATACACGAAATGCAATATATGTGAAAGCACCCTAAAATTAACTCAATGTCTTATGTTCAAGGTTTGTTATCATTTCTAGGCTGAACAATAATGGCATACGGTATCAGACAAATTTAGAGCTTTCATGTCTTCCAAACATCCATGCCCTTGTCTGAGGTTTTAATTTATACTTCCTAGTTTTTAAACTGAACTACAATTTAAATCAGATGATTTCATCGTTGTACCTTTTCTCCTCTCTTTACTTTCCCTACTTTAATAGGATTAGTAAGAATGTATTTGTCACCCCAAGAGATAATATTATACGTATGTACTATTAAGGAATAGCTCAAAAGCAATTGGAAACAATTTATGATCATAACCCTAACAAACACAAACCAGAGGTCTTAATCTTGTCAAATAAATAGGCGCAAATTGAGAAGAACATTTGGAATTTCCCTAAAATTACACACAGGTACAGCACAGCAAGCAGTCAGTAAGGTCTTGTAAAGGACTTTAATTGCTAGTCAATTTTATTTTGGTTTGCTCAGCCATCATACAAAGTACTCAAACATGATAAATACAGTATTTAGTCAACAGTGCTTCAGTGAACTTCATGGAACTTTCATGGTTTTTCAGAACAGTTGGGGGTTAAATCACAAACATTGCCTCTGACAGGCTTTAATGTCAACTGCCTTTTATAGTTTACTATCCAAGCAGGAGCTTTTAGGAGCTTTTGGGTGCTATCAGTGTATTAGAGAGTCTAGAACTCATGACATTAACCACTTCTTTTCATTGTTACAGCAAGGAGTCTACATTCTACAAGTGAATTCAGTGCTTTTTTACAGTGTTTAAATGGCGTATTTGTTTATATTTGTGACAAATGGGCCACCTGAAAAGTGTGGAAAAGTTGTGGTGCAGTAGTAGCAGTGCTGGTGGCCTTCAAAGGCTTCACTGCTGTATTACATTATACCCAAAAATAGCAGTCTATGTGCTTTTACATTCTAACACATCTCTGTTGTTAGTTAATTAAACAGTGTGTTGAATCGGGGGAAAAAAATGTAAGAATCAACATTATGGGTTATGTCAACTAATCACTGCAGCCCTGCAATAAACTGATATATGTATGCTTTGGATACAATCTTAGTTACCTGAGTCATAAGAATTTAGTTTAGTCATCAGTATCATAAAGTTTTACATTGGAGTCAAATCATAAGCTTTGGAATCTGGTTCAAGTCCCGAGTCATAAGCTTTTAACTCTGAGTTGAAATTTTGACATACGAGTCAAGTCTTGTCATGTGTTATAATTTTTTTTAATTTTGTAGTTTTAATTGAGTCCTGAGTCATAAGAATTGGAATCTGAGTCAAGTCACAAATGATAAGCTTTGGAGTCAGAGTCGACTCTTGAGCCCTGGCTCTGGAGTCAAATTTGTGTCACAAGTCATACGCTTCAGAGTTGAGGCATGAGTGCTTTGGAATCAAGTCTGTAATCATAAGCTTTGCAGTCCAAATTGAGTGACAAGTCTTAATCACTAGGATGATTATGACTCTGGCTGATTTACAGAGAATTAAACGTCTATCAATTTCTGTAACAGAAACAAACTCTGAATTATGAGATCAATTTTAGCACGTTTAGGTTAGCACGTTTCCCTCGCACCTCTGGCATCAGGGGTTAGAATCCCTCCTCCACCCTATGTGCGTGGAGTTTGAATGTTCTCTCCATGCTTCGGGGTTTTCTTCTGGATACTCAGGTTTCCTCCCCCAGTCCTAAGACATGCGTTGTATGCTGATTGGCATTTCCAAATGAAGCCAACTGTCATTGCTATTCTCTGAGCTACAAGGAGCCTTCAAATTAACAAGACGGTCATCAAACGCGTTCCCAGAAAGAAAGACTATGGTATTTCATGCTGTTTACGAATTCCAGTAATGGCAGCTTGAAAGTGTCAAAACTCTTCTCTTTTTTTCATGAGATGGTTTTATAAATGATGCACAGTAATTAAATAAGACCTAGGAGAATTAAAACAAGAGATAAAACAACACATGGACACAATGGATATATTCAACTGTCTGCTAATCAGCAAAAGAAATGAGCTGGCAGCTTGAGCAGTAACTAAAATCAGTGTTTGCTGTAGAGATTATTGTGAGCATTAGATATTGTTCTAGGATTCACAAGAGTATCCTTTAGATGGATGAAAAGTAGCGCTACTTTTAATGAGAAGTAGAAGCTGTGCCAGCAGAGGAGGATGGTACATATGGACAATGCTATGCCCTTTTGTGTAGTGTATTTAAGGACTTTTCAAGGGCCCCTTCATATTGACAGGCATTGTTACTTCAAGAGGAAAGCCAGCTGGTGTTCTCAATGAATATTTAATTAATATTACCACTGCTGGCTTCTTCTCAGGCACTCGAATGGAGGGGAAAGCAGACAGTCTTTGCAATCTCTTGGGCACTAGGAGAAAAGGGTATGCTTTTATTAAGAGTTAAAAATGTTATAAGGTCTTAGAGATTTCATAATCTTGATAAGAAAATGCATTTATATAGGGTTTTAAATACAAAATGTAAACAAACTTCCAAAGAAAGTTGAAAGCCAAACAACACTATAATAATTTGGGTTAAATGGTTAAGATGTGTGATGGCGGTTTTTCAGGAGAATATGATATTGTATGTTTGCAGTTTTGCAGATTAAAATGTTATTTATAATAGATGGCTATGTTAGAATCTCTCTCTCTCTCGCTCGCTCTCTCTCTCTCTCTTTCTTTCTCTCGCTCTCTCTCTTTTTCTCTGACTGTCTGGGAAGGCAGATGGTGAGGTGTGTCTTATAATGGTAAATCCTGCTGTGGAGAGAAGAAGCGCTGTGTATAGGAGATGAACAGATTTAATACTGCACAATCCAAAGGATTTAGCCATGCTTAAGTAATGCTACACATATGGTTGAACATCTGTGGAGAAGTGTGTTTTTCCCCCCTTCTTTTTATATTTTGGCTTTATGTGAATTTCTGTTTTTGCATTATGAGTACTATGGTCAAATCCCTCCCCCCTCCCCCCGCGCCCCCCACTTCTTTTTTTAAAACCCTTTTTTCCTCAGCCATTTGCCTTAAGAGTGAGTGGAGTGTGAAAGTTGTTTTCCATCCTGGGGATTGTCCAGAGAACCAATTCCTGGTCCTCTTGAAAATGATGCTTGGTGGTGTGGTCCACATCAGGTGTGGAAGCTAACTGCTCCCATGCTGAGTAACGTGATTGGTGGAGCTGTAGGATTCGACTCTGTCTTGGAGATATTTTTCGTACTGACCTTGTCTTGGACTTCTTGGCATTTTTATTTGTACTTCACTGACTTGTCTCAGATATAGGAATTGGTCTCGCTTGTTATGGTTTGGGTCACGATTGAGAGTTTGTAAAAATAATGTTTTTGTTGTCTTTTCGCATGTACAATATTTGACAAGAAGTAATTGCTTCATCTGGGAAAAAAAATAGCCTAATCATTGGTATAATGCATGAATAAAGCCAACTAGTTGAAGTACAGACTTAGCTTCAAAAAGGATTTGATGGAATTGATGGACAATGTCGAGCTTGATTTGGCCTCAAATTCCTTAAAGACTCAGTCTTTACCTCATCTAATCCTGTTGTTGGACTTGACAATGACTGTCTTGACTTCAGCCCTAGTAATTTGTTCAATTTGTCACATTACTTCCTGTTTCAAGTTGTTCGGATCAGAGGAGGAAACAGAATGCCTTATCGATAAAAGGCATTCACATGAAAATGGCCACAACTCAAATTTAAAAACCTCAAACTTTTTTATATATACATTTGTTTATATATTTACATTAGCTGCATCTTTGGAAAAAAAATTACATTTTTTGCCAGCCTGCCAATCTACGGGTTAAATATGTCACGTCTTTTTTTGTATTGGATGTTTGTTCTATTGACTCTGAATATGTTGTTCTATTTACTCTTCATATTTACTCTGAAAATTCTTAATATGCTTACATATTATACAATACAACGGAATTGTTTACAGGGAGAGTCACATGCTCGGGAGAAATGAACTGTAAAGTGTAAAATTGGCATTAATAACAGCAGTTTAAAAGAGTAATAAATAGTAATAAATGTGCATGGTTTATAAGTCATTTTCTCAGCAGCCTTTTATACTGCAGTTGTGTTACAGCAGCCTGTGAGATATATTATTTAAGCTTGACCTGTCTGTCAGTGGTTTAGTCTTAAATAAACAGAGTTTACAAAGCTGCAGCTGAAAATTCAATCGCTGAAGGCTGGGTACATCTTTATTTCCATATTCTCCATAGTCATAGAGTCCGTTTAAAGTTCATGCAAGGGAACGACCTTTTCAAAGAGCAATGCACAGTGGCATTGTCATGCTGGAAAATTCTTGGGCCTCTTAGTTCCAGTGAAGGTTAATGCTGCAGCATACAAAAACATCTAACAATTCTGGGTTCCAGCTTTGTGCCAACAGTTATGGGTGTCTCACATATGGGTATGACTGTCAGGTGTCTATAATCTTTGGCCATATTGTATAACTGTGATGATTGGAAAAATTGTGCGGTGGTTAAAAAAATCCAGGACACTGGAGCATAAATACATCGCATAGTTCAATTTTACAATTACAGCTGGTTGATGTAATCCCTTATTTCATGACCCACTGAAAGTTGCTGCGAGAAAAAAAAAAATCTACATCTAATATGCGTTTAATTACAGTAGTGTGCAAAAGTTTTAGGCACCCTAAAACTTTTTTAGTACTTTAATATATACTTTAAAAATGGATACAAAATAATTATATATAATAAACAGGAACTACATGTACAAGCTATTTAGAAATATACATTATTAAATGCATAACAGCTCAAACAAGTGCTTATTCATTTATTACAGCTTTATTTTCTACAGTGTTAGCTATTTAATTCATTGTCCTAGACTATTTAGTTATTTTTATGTTTTAACCCATTTGTCTTTTCATATTTAGGGGGCTAATGTTACATGTGCCATTTAATTCATTGTAAGATTTTCCTTCTTCCATTTCGCACCTTGAAGAATGAGACACAAACAGGTATTTAACTTTAGGAATTTGAGGGTTAGTCCAGTTCAGTCCATAAAGTATTAATGAAAATATACCGGATATTACTGCTTTGTTTTTACAACTTTTTAACTCCAGTAGAGGCATTTAATTATTTATGCTCATTTATTCATTTGGCAAATCACTTAGATAAATTGGAGAATTCAATTCAAACACTGTTGAGCAGTTAAAAGTTACAATCATTTTTGATTAAGGGTCCAACAATGACTAGGATTTGAACCAACAAGCTTCTGATAACTAGGATAGAACCCAAACCACTGAGCCACCAAGGCCACACAGCTTACATTCCCAAAAGCATCTTAGTCTTAGTAAGTTTGCTATCATCTTACACTGACCATCTTACACTAGTCCTATAGAGTATGGTCACAGGTTAATAACAACTGATATATAACATCTTTCAGTGTTTAATCATCACCTCCTATTTCTTTTATTTACAATGTCATCAAAGATTGTATTAATTCATTAAAATGATCCTTTTGCTCTACTGATGTGCATCACAATAACTCTTCTAACTGGCCTTGATAAATCACCAGGAACACCATGGTGGTGTACTGATATTTACTTGAGATTGCCACTATTTTTTACATTTACCGCATTTGGCAGATGCCCTTATCCAGAGGGACTTATACAGTGTTTATCATTGTATTTATTGACTTATATTTATACAACACAGTTGAGTGTTAAGAGCCTTGCACAAGGGTCCAGCAGTGGCAGCTTGGCAGTGTGGGAATTTGAACTCACAACCTACAAATCAGTAGTCCAGCATCATAAACACTGAGCTATACAATTTTTTTGTTATTGCACAAGCTAAGGTACACACAATCGCATAAATCTAGACCCCATAAGGGTGTTTGGGTTGTGCTTCTAGGTGAAGCATTAAAGATTCTACGTCAAACCCTACCACTGTTTTCCTAAGAGGAATTATTAACAATTACGAAGCTAATAATAGTCAATTAAACAAAATATTGAGTGGGAGACTTTTAGTTCCAGGTCAAAGGCATTATGTAAGGAATGAAAGACTTCAGGACATACTGTTATAGGATAATAATCAACAACGGAGTGTGATATGGCCCGACAAGAAGCAGAGTCAGTGTTACCAATATTTTCTGTTACTGTTATCCAGCATTTTACAATAAATACTGGAGACTCCTTCCACAAATGTTAAATAAATAGACATTTTTCTTTGTTAAATGACAAAAAAAATTATTATTATTTATTATTAAACATAAATTATATGGAGCATCCACTATACAAGTCCCTATGTAAATTGTAATAATAGGAATAAGTTTAGTTTGAGAACATTAATTAATATAAGCATGTGGTTTGCCCTGCAGCTGGAACTACTGTCAGAGCTGCTATTTATTACATTTAATCAACAACTTTTGACAAATCAGATTTGAGAATTCAACCATGCTGTGGTATAAACAGTTGTTGTATAATAGATGGAACATACTGTAGCCATGAAGTTGAGATCAATTATATAAAAGTTAAAAACAGAATAAGGAAATACTAAATATAGCAGATAATATGCCGTAATCTTTGTTAATATATGCATGATTCGCATAAGCATTGTTCAATGGAATATGTAAAAGCTATCAAACAAAAATCTGCAGTAGTTTTGTAAGGATAAGCTTGATAATCCTTTTCAGCCTTTGACAACAGTGATTTAATCTTGTGTAATTCTTTGCTGATTGTTGGATCTAAACATAATATACTTCAGTACAGAGTTATAAAGCTCTGAAAGTCACATTTTACTCACTAATTAGGGAGCAATTTTAAGCCTCTGTGAAAGTGCACCAAAGTGCCATTTAGCTTTTTTCCCCATCTTCTGAGGGATGCTAATTCGATACAGTGTTGCCTGTCTGAATCTGCCAGCAGTAAAAGCAACACTGAGACCATAGTCGAGCCGAGACCCTTCTCTGAACTGTTGAATAAGTTATCGATAAGAGATGTGCAAGTGGAGAGAAAATAACATTTATGGTTCTTTCATGGAAACAGATATCACTATTCACTATGCCACAGACTGACGGCATGCCTTCAGCTCGCCGTCAGAGTATCCTGCTACTTAATCCAGCTTTCACTTTAATGCTGTTATAGCTGCGATGCAAAAAGCTTTCTCATCAGATTGCTGGGTGTAAGCTCGCAGACGTAGCACTTATTATCATGTTACTGCAGAGTGAAGAACAGCAAATGGCTGGAAGTGGAGATGAGATCAGTGCACGCTCCCCTGTGACCATGTATTCAGGAGAACCATTGGCATTTATGTGGCAGTTTAATCTGTCTTCAGGAATAAGGGTTACATCTTATGCAAAGTGGGTTTTGAAACTTTCTGGTCAATATTATATTATGAACTAAGGTGTCATGGTTTTCCCATCTCCTTCGTGTCCGGCTGCGACTTCACAAAAGGTTTGCCATCTCCTCTGTTCGTCCCTAAAACATATTAAAGCAACCTCCAATTGTCAGCTCAGAGGACATGGATTGAAATCTCTTTGTTTTTGTAATCTGCTGTCAAATATGATGGCAGGGGAGCCTGGAGCCATTGCATGGCACAATCACACACTATAGACAATTTGGAAATGCCAATCAGCCTGCAATGCATGTTTGGATTGGGAGAGGAAACTGGAGTACCCAGAGGAAACCCCCAAAGCATGGGGAGAACATGCAAAAAGAACACACACAGGGTGGAGACAGGATTCGAACCACCATCCCTGGAGGTGGGAGGCAAACGGGCTAATCACTAAGCCACCTTGCCCCCCACATGGCATAACCAATAACTAAATGAAACAACAATGCTGTAGTCAAGACCACCACTGTCAAGATCAAGACCAGGACTACCCGAATCTTAAGGGGGTTGAGGCCAAGTCAAGATTGAGGCCACTTGAAAGTAAGATAGAGACAGAAAAACCCATCAAACCCTTTTTGAGGCCAAGCCTTTACTTCAACTACTTCATTTGTGCATTACACAAGCGATAGCCTATGTTTTCTAGAATAAAAAATGAATTCTTGTCGAACTTTGTGCATGTGAAAAAACAACACAAACATTATTTTTACAAACTATTTGACAAGACCAAGACCATATTTATTGAGACAAAAGGCTAAGACCAAGACAGGCCCAAACACGAATGGCAATAAGTCTAAAAATGGACTCAAGTCCTACAGCTCTATAAGCTACAATATAGCTTTCCTTGCAGCCACTCTGTCTTTCACCTTATAACAACATAACAAGCTGGGATATGTGAAGAAAAGAATTTCACTGTGCTGTAATGTATTTGTGTAAAATAAAGGTTTCTTCTTCTTCTTTTTCTTCAATTAGGGGATTTGATCTGTTTTTTGTTATATATACAAAGATATGCTAAGACACTTTTGTACAAAGAATTCATAATACAATTTAACTTAAATTTTGGTGTGCTCTTAAATGCTTGATTAATGCTGTGATAACTGTGAAACCATGGTATTTTTAGAGTTAATGTATCACACCATGAAAGTATTAAATGGTAACACTTCTACTGAGTCCAGTATATACAGTATTTCTCTACAACCACATTGTGTATGTAGAATTAATGCATGAGCAAATCTAAAGGTTTGAGAAAACATATTTCTTTTGGCAAACCTCATCTGCAATGACACAGACTTTCATAAGTCTGTAGTCTATTAAATTTTTATTCCAAGTTGCCCATGAACAATTATGTTCAGTGGGCTGCTGATATGGTGGCCAGATCTGTGGATTTCCCCAACCATAAAACCATAAAAAGGGCCTATTGACTTTTGCAAAGCGATTTAATTTGATGTGTTGGTTCATATATTTCCTGGTGGTATGGCACATTAGTAGCTCATGTTACAGAACACTGCAGCACAAAGCTTTCATACAACTCAGCTAATAGGATGTTGAGCTAAAATAAAGTCATCCAGATGAATAATGCTTTTCTTTTTTCTGCTTTAATGACGTTTGGACCTACTGTGGAAGCTGTTGCTACCTGATACACACCTCCTTCCTGATTTGCACAGTTTGCAAACGTACGAGCACAGAAGTATGCATATGACAGCACATGACTTTTTGTATTCATGCGAAAAAATAAAGACCACTTCTCCGTAGAGAAAACATTCAATTTCAAGAGTGTTTAAAAGAAACAGATAAAGATTGTCCCTCTTTAAGTTTTGAACTGGATAACGGCTGAATTCTGGAAACAAGGGAAATTATGGTGACAATTGTCTATACTGTATTGCAAGGTATTTTAAAGGAGTGACGTTTTTCAGCTTTTGTCAGGGTTAAAATGTTTTTTTCAGTGAGAATAGTATGGGAGAAACACAGTATGTTGGGTTAAACAAGTTAGTGAAATAAAGTCAGTTCATAAGCATAATTCATAGAGAGTTTAAAACTGTGATTAAAACAAGAAACAAGGCAGTGATAAAAAAAAAAGTAATAAGTTCATATAATAATCGATGCTGGAGTACTGTGGATGTACTGAATTTATATTTTCATGGTTATGCATATAGAATTATGTATTAGTCAGCTGTATTTATGTTAAAGGAATATAATGTGATAATTTAATGTTATTTGCCATACCTCTATGTCCTGAAAGAGTGAGTACTGAACATGTTTAGGTTTATTTTGTTATAATGTTTTTGGATTTAGAGAAGGTAATCTGTGTCAAGAGTAATGTTCCCAGTGTCATGTATATTGGTAGATGTTTGCACTATAAGACATATTTTTGGTTATGGTACTTGGTTAAGGAAAAGCTGATGCTGATAGAGCGGATGTAGTATTCAGTACATGATGAGTGAGTTAAAGTGATCTATAACCCATATATTTCTTACAGAAATAAATGTGCTGCACCAAGAATAGATGTCACATCATTCTTAAAAGGGTACCATGTAGATCAGTGTGCATGCATTTGTTTTCCTATGCATTGCCTAAATATATACTGTATGCCGCCTTCAGTAAAGATTTTCAGAGGTACATAATGGAGCTTAGTGGACTAACGACAATTAGTTCCAGTGCACTAATTTGATTGGTTGACTGGTGATCCCAGAGTGCCTATATTTAGTATAACCACACTGGAATGTTTCACTGTGTGTATCATTCTACTTATCTGTGTTCGCCATTTAAAAATATGAAAGCTCATCATATGAAGATGAAAAGGAAGAAGGGACACCAGTTTAACTGGAAGCACCTTTAACGGGAATGTACAAATCAATGTGAGCTAGCTAGCCAGCTAGCCAAGGTGCTATAAAATGAGTATGGCTTCTTCAGGATCTATTTCCACTAGCAGAGCAAAAATAAACTGAACATTTGGCCATTTCGTGTCCGAAATGTTACTTGTGCCTATGATGAAATCACAACTGTGCCAATATTGAGTATAACTCTTCAGTCCATCGTTAGGCTGAACAAACAAATCATATCAGCGAAATAGCAGAAACTCTAAGAGAGGCCAAATCAACAATTTGGCACATTCTTAAAAAGAAGAAACGCACTGGTGAGCTCAGCAACACCAAAACACTTGGAAGAGCATAGAAGACATCTAAAGTGGATGATTGCAGAATTCTTTCCTTGGTGTACAAAAACCCCTTTACAGTATCTAGCCAAGTCTTACCTTGCATCTAAGATTTCTACATCTAACAAGATTATTTAGAGAGACGAAACCAAGATTAACTTGTAGCAGAATGATGGGAAGAGGAGAGTATGGAGAAGAAAAGGAAGGACTCGTGAGCCAAAGCATACCACATCATCTGTCAAATATGGTGGAGGAAGTGTTATGGCATGGGCCTGCATGGCTGCCAGTGGAACTTGGTCACTGTTGTTTATTGATGATGTGACTGCTGATAGAAATAGCAGGATGAATTCTGAAGCATATAGAGCAAGATGTTCTGCTTAGATTCAATCAAATGCTGCAAAACTGATAGAATGGCACTTCACGGTACAGATGGACAATGACCCAAATAATACAGCGAAAGCAACCCAAGGCAAAGAAATTCCATGCCCTTATATGGCATCGGTCTCAAGTCGGTCACTTGGCCTCAACCCAATTGAGCATGCTTTTCACTGACTGAAGACGAAACTGACCCAAAAACTAGCAGGAACTGAAGGCAGCTGCAGTAAAGCCCTGGCAAAGCATCTCGATTGAGGAAACTCAGCATTTGCTAATGTCTGTGTGTTCCAGACTTCAGGCAGTCATTGACCAAGTCTTCCAAGTATTAAAAATAATTGGTAACACTTTTTTTGAAGGGCCCCTACATGAACTTCATAATACACTCATAACCATTGCATTATGCTTTTATAAAACAGTGTTAGAGGCTTTATGAAAGGCTAATGTCAAATCTCATCAGGTGACATTACACATTTTATGCAATGTCACATAGGAGTTCAGAAAAAAGGGCTCCAGTTCGTAAAATATTCATTATTCAACATTACATAAATCTATTATCAATATCACTCATAACATCGGCATACATGCTTTTTCAAGTTCATAAACGTTTTATAAATGGGAGGGACGTCCAGACGCACCCTACAAAAATTAAGTAAACAGTTCAAAAAAGGTAAGTTCACATGTAAGTTCACATGCTCAACACATCCCAAAGCTCATATGTTATCTACCTGTCCATAGATAATGAGAGGCCTTTTTTCTCCACTCCTAATCTGAGATATTGCTTAAAACTATAATGTCACCTGACAAGATTTGACAAAGATATTTTTTTATAAATTATCTAATGTTGCTTAATAATAGATATGTCTAATTTTTGTGAATATACTGAAGCTGTATGAGAAAATTAGACTGCTACAGTAGCAAAGTACACATCTTACCTAAATAATGCTAACACCGCTCATCACAGGGATTTGTTTGAGGGACAGACTCTCTGGTCTTATAGGCAGAAGGTTTTCTTTGTTCTTGGCTGTTTCTTGCCATCATAGGCCTGCTGATGATTTTATTAATGTTAATTAAAATGTTCACTGTATGCAAAAAAAATATATACGTTCATAATTTTACTTTATGGTGTCAATCTTGTATAGTCCAAAATTTTATTTATTTATTTATTTATTTATTTTTTCGCAGCAGAAATAATGAACATACATATGACCATAATCATACTTATTTGTCTGGTAAACTTTATGACACCGATCACTAAAATTACTAGCAGAAACTGTGGTAGAAATATGACTTAAATACCCAAGTGTGACGCATTTTGCAGTTATTTCTCCAGGGTTGGGCTGTGTCTGGTTTGAGGCAGTGTATCTTGAGCAGACCAGCTCATTAATGCAAAGTCTTTCAAATGAGAACTCACACAGGGAATGAGCTGAAAGCTTTTCTACAGCCTGCTGATTAAGCAGTGCACACCGCATGGAGTACAGCTTGAACCTCTGAAACCTCACTCGGTTTTAATATCAGCTCACTTCACAGCCCTGGACGTCATTCCCTAGCAATATGTTTGGTGGAATTTCCATTGATCTTTTCATTGATCTTCAGATTGGATAACTGCTTACACTGACTTCATTGGTTTCAGATCTTATCCTACATCTCACTCAGGTGCATTTGTGTGTTAAATGTTCTTTACCACTTGTTTAGGATACATTCACTATGGAGGCCTCGTTCCTGCTTTCTGCAAGTCATGAACCCAAGCGTTTATGCTCTGATTGACATTCTGGTTTTGACTTAGGTCTGACATTTGGGTCAGATTAGTTTGGCATGAGAAGGCGGGGTAATGTAATTATTACTGGTATATCGCTGGGATTTTATTTCTGGTCATATCAGTAAGGTCATTCATTTTTTATGGACTGCCTATGCATGTGTCTGGAAAGATTACACCATATTTAATGACCAGTAGAAATAATCTTGGTATCAAATTATTTGAAAAGTAACTACATAGTGCCTTTATAACACATTCACAAGCACTCCACAAGTATTTAATAAAGAAATGCTGGATAATTTATGAAATGTCAAAATGAATGATATTATATTTTATGATAGGTTTTATGCAACCTTTTGAGAGAATGAGAGAGCAACATTAGGCGTTGGCATTGAGATACTGTGTTACTGTTATTTTTTATTAGCTTGTTTTTATTAACAGCCCATTTGTGACACTTTGATAAAATGGGAGTAGACACGCATAGTGCTTCAAGGGTGAAACATCAAACACAATCAGGGTGGTAATGCAGTACACTATGTGGGGATTTTGAAATTGTGGAACGTCTCTGTATCTTAAAGAAGTTGCAAACAGAAAACTAGCCACATTTTGAAAATACCTTGTGATACCGTGTTATCACATGACTTGCAATCCTGATTGTGGCTCCAGAGAAGAGTTTTCACAAGTCAAGTCAAGTGGGTTTTTATTGTCATTCCTCTATATAGCTTGTATACATTGGAACACAATGACGTTTCTTCAGGACCGTGGTGCAACACAGAACAGTACTCGAGACTACATAAGGTGCAATATGCAACAGTGTGAGACGAGTGCAAGACAATAAATACACAGGACAATAAATACACAGAACATGGACTGTAAAATGTAAGCTATTGTTTAATGGAGCAGCACAAGCATGGCAGCCATATTGGCAGTAAAAACGAGTTCTATAATATTCAATAAGTGACTGATGCAGCTATCTAATGTTTGGTGTGCAGTGATACTGAGTCTTTTCTTTTTTTTTTTCTTTTTTTATCTAATTCTATAGATTGAAAAATAGAAATAGAAATTAATTTGGAAATAGAATAGAAAAAATTATTTTTTTTTCCAGTAGCGTAGTGGTAAATGGTCTGCACTTATAAATGGTCTGCAATTATATAGCACTTTTATCCAAAGCGCTTTACACTTTGTCTCATTCACCCATTCACTCACACACCAATGGTAGCAGAGCTGCCATGCAAGGCGCTAACTTGCCATCGGGAGCAACTTGGGGTTCAGTGTCTCGCCCAAGGACACTTCGGCATGTGGAGTCACGTGGGCCGGGAATCGAACCGCCAACCCTACGATTAGTGGACAACCCGGTCTACCACCCGAACCACAGCCGCCCCATTGTAGACCCCTGGTAGAGGTGGGCTTCATTAAAACATTGATTTCTCACATTTAAAACATTTTTTTTTTTTATGTGAGACTGGTCATTTTGGCCAAATATATTGATGTTTTCTCAAATTAGAGATTAAAATAAGAAATAAGGAGGGAAAAAACATTTTGGTAAAGATCTACTTTTTCATCATTTTTCATAACCCCCCAGAATTCAGCTGTAGTGATATCCGACAGGATTTTCCAGACTGTCTCACAAACACCACGTATTAAAATGCCTCAGATTTAGTGTTATTTGTTTTGTTCACAGGGTTAATAAAAAAAAAAAAGACATATGTTATTATATTAGGAGAAAAGAAAAACATTTCCTTGTGGCTTCTGTTTCTTCTTTCATCTACAAAAATCCCAATGGCTTATATCTTTCTTTCTTTTTTAAACAATAAGCCTTAAATCATGAATTCAGATCACAGAAGACTTGCACATCAGACTGCAACTTATCTTTATGATCTGATGAGCAATATCATATCATGCAGTGATATCTCGCCCGTGGAAATTGGCTGCAATCTTCACTGCTAATGAATCGCATTAAGAGTGACGGAGTGGTGTTTCTAACTTGAGAGCAGATTTATGGGCTCAGGCTTTCTGAGTTCAATCCCAGGATTCAGTCACGCTACGGCAATGAGTATGTAAACAGATTTTGATGCCGGCAGAACGATATTAAAGTTCACCTTCATAAATATCCTGCTGTTTGTATGAATAAACTGTTGGTATGTGTTCAAGGTATTGATTTCATATGTACATTTACAGTAGGATGCTTTGTATGCAAAGGGAATGTTCATTGCAAACTAGCATACAGTAACAATAAATCCTGCAGCTTATGTAACTTGTAAAAGGAAATAAATAGTGTATGTCATTATACAGTGGGGAGTGCTGCCTCAGGAGCTCTTTGGTTTTAGATTTTGTTGAAAGCCTCAGCAGCACGACTCATTCTAGAAATATACAATGTATAACGCAGAAATACATATATGTAAGACATCAGGCTCTTAGTGGAATAAAACATGAGGATAGATCAACATGCCCAGTGGGGCTTTGCATGTTGTAAAGCTCATAAATGTTAAAACACATAAAGCCATACTGACAAGCTGGAGGCATTTCAGCACGCTGGGGTTTATTTATAATGAGCACACATCAGTAAGAATATAGCAGCTCTGACCTCCTACATTAATGGAAGCCTTGTTCATCTTAATTAGGATCTACAGCTTTGCAGACATATGACAGCATTAGTGTACATACTATACTTAAATTTCTTACTGGAACACTGATGTGGTTTTTTTTCTCCATAAAGCCTGTATCTGTTTAACTCTGTCTCGCTAAAGAAAGAAGCATATTTACAATATATTACAGGGCAAATTTCATCTCACAGTAACAAGGTGAAATAAATGCGTTGAAAATGTCTGGCTGACAATCAAAAACAAAAAGGGGATTTTAGCCACTGTCTTTTGTTTACACCTGCCACCATGTGGATCATCAATCACAGGCATGGTTTTGTTCTGTTTTTTGTTTATATTCTTAAGAATTCAGATGATAAATTTAAACAAACAAATAAATAATGTACATAAAACTCATTGTCAATTATACATATCTGTAAATAATGACAAATTATGTTCAAATAAATCACTGACTGTCTTCAAACATCACCTTTTTGTTGTTGTTTTTTTTGGTGTTTTTTTTTTTTTGCATTCTTCCATTGTCCAGTTTCAGTGAGTCTGTGCCTAGTGTAGCCTCAGATTCCTGTTTTTGGCTGACGTGAGTGAAACCTGATGTGGTCATCTGCTGTTGTAGCCCATTTGCCTCAAGGTTGTGTGCATTCTGAGATGCTTTTCTTTTTGTATATGCATCATTCTGTGTAAACTCAAGAGAGTGTTGTCCATGAAAATTCCAGGAGATCATACCAGTCCGTTTGATCTCAATCTAGCCAACAACAATGCCCCTGTCAAAGTCACCGAGATCAGATTTTTCCTCATTCTGATGTTTAATTTGAACATCAACTGAAACTCCTGACCTGTATTGGCCTAATTTAATGCATTGAGCTGCTCCCACATGATTGCCTGATTAGATAATTGCATGAATGAACAGTTGTGCAGTCATTCCTAGTGATTTCAGCTTATATAAATCAGGCGATGTAGCTGACATTTTATCATGGCTGTTACATTGATTACTTTACTTTGGTTTGGGACACGTCGTTCGTTTCATTTCACACAAGAAGAAATGTGGCCATCGAATCAACTACAATGTTTCGTGCAAAATATTGAATCTTTATGGGTTCTTCAGCCGTCCATCTCTAGGAACCCTTAAAGAACCCGAGAGAGTTCCACATTGAACCCTTAATTATTCAATGATACATTTTATTTTTAAAGAGTGTACTTGAGAAAGGATCATTTATTTATATTATATTTATTATTAAATGAATCATTTATTTTTGTGATTTCTTGCACTGTCTTACCAAATATACCATTACCACTGTATGATTACTTTATACAGTATAAAGTTCAATTATAAAGTTCAATTATATAATGATATTTAATCATTTCGGGCTTGGAATTGTCAAAGCAGAATAATGTCACCATATAACCTAACAGTGCAGTGTTTAAAGAGCCTTTCCTAGCCTCTCTGACTCACAGTTGTTGTTTTTAGAAACTTATGCATGAATATCCATAAAGCAAACCCCAAGTGTTCATTGATATTCATTAGTTGACTCTAGAAGCTGAGCAGTTCATCAGCAGTTTTCAGATGGGACAGTTATTCCAAGCTTGTATAAAATGTTTTTTTTGTTGTTTTTTTTTTTTTACATTTTTTGTCATGATAAAAGCACATGCATAAAATGATCTACAATCAGTAGTGTAATACCTACAAATCCTGAAAAATAAAATCCTGAAAAATAAAATCCTGAAAAATAAAATCCTCAACAACTAGGTCAGTCTAAGCAAGTATATTTTAATCTTGATCAGTCGTCACCAACCCGCTTCCTTGAGCTCTACCTTCCTGCAGGTTTCATCTCCAATCAAAATCAAATACACCTGTTTTAGTTGATCGAGTACTTCTTAAGGCAACGATTAGATGGACAGGTGGGAAAGATCATGGTTGGAGCTAAAGTCTTCAGGAAGGTAGATCTCCAGAAACAGGGTTGGTGACCACTGATCTAGTTCTGTGTAAGAAAAACATCTTAAACCTGCTGGACAATAGAAGGTCCACCTCAGATAGCCAATTCTTCCTGAGGAGATGAGGAAGATACAGTATGTCCGAGTTAACAACAAGTCTTTTATTTTCCTCGTAGGGCTGCTGTATTCTGGAGTTTAAATAAAGAGCTGAGCAGCCAGCCAGAAACACACTGCAAATGTCTTTGAAGCTACTGTATAAAACACTGGTACTAGTTTGTAAACACTTCTGTATGATTAGGATATATCTTTTTGCAGACAGGCTGTATCTTTAGAAACCGAACCAAACAATGATCTTCATGTTAGTTAGGGTACTGGATACTGATTGATTAGGCATAATAAAATGTGCTTTCCAGTTTCTGAATAAGACATTTTTGAGAAGATTTACTATGGTGTGAGCTACTCAATTTAAACTCTATCAATTTTCCTAAGGCTTTACAAGGTACGTAGCTTGAGGATGAAAGGAAATGGTCCACGGTGATGCACTGTGCTTTGCGAGGTAACTCAAGACTTTAAAGGAATTTAAAGGCAGTAATGCTGTAAAAAAGGACAATGTGCAGTTGCAGATATGTTACTGTAGCTCAAGGTTTTGCAGTGATCGGGTGATTGCTTATTAGGAATCTAAATCTACATTCAGATTTTCGTAAATGTGACAATGGGCCTCATTTACCAATCTTTTAGTAAAGGTATGTTTGCGTAATTGTTATAGTAGTAATAGTAATGTTTGCGCAAGCCAAACTGAACTAATATTTTCTGGCAGATTTACAAATGTTTCAGAAATGCTCGCATACAAATGTTGATCACCCCATAACATGCTAAGCGTGTTACCGACACAGCTCATTTGCATTTAATGATGCCCACAAAACTCCATTATAGTTCAAGTGCACAGATAGCTGGGAGCATGAAATGACTATAATATTAATAATAACAATAAGCGAGCAGTAAATCTTCCTTCAGCTGGGGCATTAGTTTACAGCTCATGGCTAGGCCAGACAGCCCGTCCCATCTCCGTTTATACAGCAGCATTTCTTTTGTCATAATTGGATGATTATATTTATTTGTCATCATTGATAGGTTTGTGTTGGCTCACTTTATTTATTTTTTATATCGTTTCATTAATGCCAATAATATAAAACGACTGGGTTTCATAACATTTTCTCGATAGTACTCTTAGTCCCTGACCTAGTGAACGTAATGGCCGTCTGCTAAATTATGTACATACATAATTTGAAATACATTCCATATATAAAAATGCATTAATCCATGCATATTATATGATTTTGAAGTCAATCAAGTTGAGGTTTATTTAGTTTTTTTATGCATACAGTTGAGGTCATAAGTTTATATTGAATAAATAGTTCTATATTTTGCAGTAGGTGCAGTAGATCTTAGCGTTTTGGTCACTTGATTTTTTTTTTTTTTTAGACCAAATTTCTGGCTTCACTGCACTGGGAATGTTGTATATAATTATGTAACTAAAGGTAAAAGATTGTTAAAAGTTACTCACCTTACTTCAGAAGAGAATAAATAATACATTGACAAAGCCAATAAAATATTATCTTTATGTACTTTCCCTCTGCTGATTCCACTTACTAAGGTACCAACTTATGTAGCATAACATAGCTAGCTATCTAATGTAGCTAGGGGGCAGTATGATTGAGAGGATCTGCTGCAGTTTTGCTCATTGGAGATGTACTGTATATACTCAGGTGTGTTATCAGTATGCATGAAAATAAATCTTAATTAATTCTTTTTCTTCTTTGTTCCCTAGGTGGCAACAGTTGCCTCAGGAGCTGGTACACTGCTGTGGGTACCAATGGATTTCGAACTTCACTCATGATGCCTTTCTATGTTTTACGATCTATGGCAATGGCCTTGGTGGCATTGAGACTGAGTCGCTAGTTTGTCAGGTCCTCTTCAATTTGCTTGGACCATGTCTTCTTCGGCATAGACTATTGCACCTTCCAGTCCACTGGTTGTTTCCGGCAGAGAGGCTGATATGGTATCCGGGTGGTGTTCATACGGCAGACATGTCCAAACCACCCAGCTGTCTTAATTGAGTCATCTCTCTGACTGTTTGCTGGTTGGAGCATCTTGTCCGGTCTGTCTTGTTGCAAAGTCAATCATGAAACACCCAAGATCTGCCACAGGCACTGCGTTTGGAAATCCTTGAGTGTGTTCAGCTCTGGTTTGAGCAGAGTCCTGGTTTCTTAGCAGGATCAATGTCTGGAAAAGGTGGATTTTGGTCTTGATGGAGACATTGGCCTTTTTCCATAGACACCCTCTCTCATAATGGCGTTGACCACGGTGTTGAGCAGCAGAGAAAAGATGACATCTACTTGGCAGACTGCAATGAGGACAGGAAATTCTTCGGATATTTCTTTGGGGATCCACACACAGCAAGTCGATCTCTTGTATGATGCTTGGAGGAGCAAAGTACATAACACAATAAGTAAAAACACAATAACATTGATGAAGTCAGTAACCTCTTTGGTCATCAAAATGGCAGTGATTATACAGTGTAAAATCACATGAAATGAAAGGAGATAATGATAATGAGTCTTTATTGATCGCATATACATTACAGAACAGTGAAATTCTTTTCTTTACATACCCCAGCATGTTAGGAAGTTGGGGTCAGAGCACAGGGTCAGCCATGATACAGCACCCCTGGAGCAGACAGATTTAAGGGTCTTGCTCAAGGGCCCAACAGTAGCAGCTTGGCAGCCCTGGGGCTGGAACCCCCGACTTTTCAATCAGTAACCCTTAACCGCCAAGCCACCACTGCCCCTATATAAAATGAGCCTGTCCACAAGGCGGATTGGTTTCATGGCAATCCTGAATGTATTGAGTCTTCATTAACTAGTGCTTGAAACTAACTCATCTATGATCCCCTTGCCCATATTGTGTATCCACATCTTAATATGCAATGAAGTATACTCTCTTACAGAGTGTGCTTTAAACATAAACAGGCTGGTTCTTTTTCCAGATGAGCAGTGTAAAAGAAAATGATTCTAATCCTATCGTCTGGAGTCCTCTCTTTTTCTTCTCTGCAAGCTGCCATCCTCATGAGTACAATGTTTTAATTTCAACTGCAGATGCCAAGGAAGATACAGCCTAATGAAATTTTTTGAAGGAATTATTCAGGTCACACGTAAGCTAAAAGGAACAAAGCTCTCTCATTTAAATGTGCATTACACACAGACATGTTGGTAGCTTTAATAATCCTGACAGGCCTTGTGCAAGCTTACTGCTATTACAGCTTTAAATGCTCACTCTTGCTCCCTGAACACAGCCCTGTGTAGGTCTCAGATGTAGGAGGGTGCTATTAAAAATAGTCTCATTGATGGAGCTCAGTGCTGAAGGCATGTTAGCATTGACCTTGTGTAACCTAGTGAGATTCGCTCATCTTTATTCTGGTTCACATTTTGGAGATGTCATGTTCTTGCATTCTCATGTTTGGATGTGAAATGTTGCACCATGTGACTTGCCAACGCCACGGGGTCATTCCAGAGCACTGTGATACTTGTGTTGTTTTTTTCTTCATCACAATTCAGTTTGGAGAAACGTGTAAATCCCCAGTTTCCTGACATCTTTTTTTAATGAAACATATATCAATTTGAGACAAGAAAATGAGTTACATACATCATTGTGGTTTATGAAACCCTCCTAACCACCAGGAGCAGTGTGTAACACCTGAATACTATCTTCTACGTGTGCACATGCATGCTGATTTTCTGAGATCTAAAAGTCCTCTAGAACAAAAAGTCCAGTGGTTGGAACCCTAACCCACACAGTGCTGTACAACATAAAACAACACATAAAAACACTTACAGTATGGTTGATTTGTACTTCTGCAAGCACATATCTGTGAGCCAGTCAGGAGGCTCTGTATAGATGCAAGCACAGGGCGAAGTCTTCATACATTGCAAAACCACACCAGAATTTGTGGAATTAGACAACAAAGAAGAGTCAAAACAAAGGTGTTTCACTGTAGGAATAATACAATACGGGCATAACTTTGGTTTGAAAAGTGCTGGGAAAACGAAACCTTGCAGGGTTAATTTTAAACCAAGTGAATTCTTGTTGAAAATATTTCTGAACTGTTTTCACTCGACTGTATTCAGCAGTATTTGCAGCTTTTGTATCGAAGCACAATTCTAGCAATCACGGAATGATGACTCTTTAGATTTTACATTTATTGACTTGCTGACATCACATACATTGTGTCTTTATTGTTAGACAAAAGAGGAAATAGTGTGTGCAGTCCTGCAGCCTGGTTGTACTGGCCATTATAATAATCTACAGCTGTTGTCTGTAGTGTGTGAATGTGTGTGTGATTGTGCCCTGTTATAGGTTGGCACCCTATCCAGGGAGCACCCCGCCTTGTGCCCCAAGTTCCCTGGCATAGGCTCCAGACTCCCACATGACCCTGTGTAGGATGGATGAATGGATGGATGGATACAATAATGTGACCATATCACCACGGAGGAAGCCAACATGAAACGTGGGGGGGAAAGGGACTTTTTGTTTTGCAGCGAGGGGCACATGGATTTTCCAGTTTTTCCGTGTCATATTGAGGCATACAGTATATTATGCTATAAATATTGCAATCATACAGAAATCACCCCGCTTTTCTTTCTTATCTGTGCGCATGTTGGACAACATGAACACAATATATCTAGAACTATTCCTGTTGCAGCTTTTGATCATGGTCAGAGCTAGAAGAGTCCTGTCATCTAATGCTGGAAATACTGTAGCCTCCTCATAGTCCTTTTCAACTTCAGTGAAGAAAATATTGCATTCAATGTCACTAGATAGATACTGATCCCCCAGGGCAAAATACATAAACCTAATTACATTTATACCACATTAATTTAGCATACAATCCCAGATCTGATAGCGGTGCCAGCTGCAAGGCAAACCACAAGTTTATATTAACGCACTCGCTTTACTACGCTAGCACTAGCTTAGTAGGGGATTTGTAAATAATGAAATCAGCATTGATTCATAACAGTAATTTTAAAGAACATGTCTGATTGTACTGGCATTCAAAATTCTTTTCCATTTGTTAAGAAGGCTATTAACAAGCTAATGATTCTTAATAACAGGGAAAATGTCAAAGGAAAAAACCTCACTGACTTTTTAACTGTGGCACAGTGTATGGTTTGAGGTTGTTTTCAGAAACTCCTGATCTCCTGGGATTTTCGCATGCAAGAGTCTCTAAAGTTTATACAGAATCATGAAAAAACTGCATTTCTGCAGGCAGAAACTCCTTGCTGATGAGAGAGGTCAGAGGAGAATGCCTAGACTGGTTCAGGCTGACAGGAACCCGATGGTATCTCAAAAAACCACACTTTACAAACGTGGTGACTAGAAAAGCATCTCAGAACACACCTTGAGGCAGATGGGCCACAACAGCAGAAGACCACATCAGGTTCTATCCCTGTCAGCCAAGAACCGGAATCTGATGCTACAGTGGGCACAGACTCACTGAAACTGGGCACTGGAAGGTTGGAAAAAGACCAGGAATTTTTTTTATTTCCAGTCTTTAACTGTCCAGTTTCTGTGAGCTTGTCCAAAACGTCCTGTTTCTTTGGAAACCTTGTATTACGCTTAACTTTGAGCATTTACTGTATATATTGTAGGCATGATTTTTAGTGTATAATCACTCAAAGCTGTTTTCATTGACATTTTTTGTCTCCTAAGGTACTGGTTGCAATAGCCAATCACAAACATGAGCACTGTTGGCTATTCATCATACAGATCAATGTGCAGCAATGTGCATGCACTGCACAATAAACACAGTAAGAAAAATAAATAAATAAAAGCATGGCCTTCGGTAGTAATATGATGCGGTCTTATTATTAATGGTGTGTCTAAAATGGTGTTAGTCACTATTCTATATGAACATGAAAGTGCATTATAGGTATTCTATACAGTACCTGCTTGAGTGCATAATTTTGACACTATGTGCACAGTGGATATTCAAGTGCCAAAAAAGTGCACTATGTAGTGAATAGGGTCTTATGCTAAAAAAAAAAAAAAAAAAGTGTCACATGCACTGTGATCCTAATCATCCCAATCATAGGTTGTAAAACTGCTGTTTTTTTATTATTATTTATTGCATTCGTACAGTAAGTCGAGCAATGAAAGTCAACTGCGAAATAACTACCTGAGGACTAAGGAGTCTACACACACTCATGAACACAGAAACTTACATGAAACACACATTCAAAAAATATCCATCAAACCCTTAGTAACAGACATCTCTGGCATCATTATAAATGTTCAGAACTGCAATCTGAAATGCTAATCAGTTACTTTTTTCAAAGGCAATAATAACCAGCTCATCAGGATACATTCACACTGAATAACGCACACCTTGCTGGGAATAAGCTATTTGAATTAAATGTCTGAGTGTGCTTGATATGGTACTTCCCTAACGATAAATTGCATTAAAAATACATGTGAATAAATTTCTTCATTCTGCATATGGCATACACAGGAGTTGTTATGGTTTAGTTGTAAATCATAGTAAAGTTACAGAACATCAGGGGATAAAGCAAGGGGGTTAATCCAGTATCATAAACCAAACAGGCAAGAACAGGTCAACATAACTAGGATTAATAAACAGAAACTAGGGAAACCAAACACATACAGTGGATTGAAAAATCTACACACCCATGTTAAAATTGTAGGTCAGATCTTTTCCCACTTTAAATGTAATTGAGCAACCATCCATCAATCCATCAATTTTCCATAGCGCTTATCCTACACAGGGTTGAAGGGGAGCCTGGAGCCAATCCCAATCACACACCCATTCACACACTACAGGCAATTTGGAAATGCCAATCAGCCTACAACGCATATCTTTGGACTGGTGGAGGAAAATGGAGTACCAGGATGAAACCCGTGATGCATGGGTAGAACATGCAAACTCTTGTGGCTTGTAATACAGCACTCAGTCTTTTTGAGTAAGAGTCTACCAACTTTGCACAGGCCATTTTATTCCACTCTTCCTTGTAAAAATGCCCCAGATCTATCAAATTGCAAGATGATTTCCTATGCACAGCTCTCCTTAAATCTTCTTCTTCTGAAGCGATTCCCTTGTTGACTTGGATTTGTGCTTTGGGTCGTTGTTGTGCTGGAAGGTGAAATTTTTCTTCTTCACCTGTTTAACAGAGGCCTATAGAGCTTGTGTTAAAATAGATTGGTATTTGGGGATATCCATGATTTCCTCTTTCTTAAATAGAGCCCCAGTCCCAGCTGAAGAGAAGCAGGTGCATAGCACGATTCTGGCACCACCATGTTTCACCATGGATATGGGGTCCTTTAGTGATAAGCTGTCTTGTTTGTGCACCAAACATATCTTTTAGAATTATTCCCAAAAAGTTGTACCTTGTGCTCAGTAGACCATACACATTTTGCCATGTGGTTTGGGGTGATTTAGGCAGGCATGGATATTTATTTATTTTTTATTTTTCATGAGAAAAGTCTTCCGTCTAGGCACCCTACCCCATACATTTGAAGAATACAAAAAAAATCGTTGTCACCTGCAGGGAGTGACCAGTACTTGCCAGATATTTTTGCTCATTTAATGTTGCCGTGTGTTTCTAGCAGCCCTTTTTCTTTTTGTCCTTTCATCAATTTTTAAGCAACTTGGTAATGTTACTGTGGTGCCCAATTTTCTCCACTTCTTAATGATGGCTTTCACAGTGTTTCATGGTACATCTAATGGTGAGAACCTGGTCTGTCATCTCAGCAATTCAGGACTGTTGTGAGCACACAGACGAATATTTTCAGAGAGGCTGCTACATACCTCAACAACACAGACTTGGAGGAATACACAGCATCAGGGACTGGCTACTATCAGCATGTGCATAGATGATGTAACGTCCTTTAAGACCATCACCACACCTACAAACCAAAAACTGGATCACTGCTGAAGTGTGCTCGCTGTTGAAAACCCGGGACATTGGCTTCAGGTCTGATAACAAGGCAGCCTTCGACACAACAAGGACTAATCTGTCCTGAGGTATCAGAGAGGCAAAGTACAACTAAGCAGAAAGAATCCACAGTCACTTCATAAACACAGAGGACACAAGGCATATGTGGCAAGCCATTCAGGCCATCACAGACTACAAAGCTACACCACCTGTCTGTGATGACAGAGGCACTAAACGATTTCTATGCACAGTTCAAAACACAGAACAAAATGCCAGCCAGGAAGACTACCCCAACTCCCCCCAACAAAGTACTTAGTCTGTCTGCAGTAGACGTCAGGAAAACTCTGTCCAGAGTTAACCCATGGAAAGCTGCAGGTCCTGACAACATATCTGGCTGGGTGCTCAGGGAATGTGCTGATCAGCTTGCAGATGTTCCTCACAGACACCTTCAGGATTTCCCTTAGCCAAGCAGTTGTCCCTGTGTGCTTCAAGATGACCACCATCATCCCTGGGTCTAAGAAATAATCTGTGTCCTGCCTGAATGACTACTGGCCAGTTGCACTCACACCTATCATCTTGAGGTGCTTCGAGCAGCGTGTCACAAAACACATAAAGAGCAGTCTTCCCACCACACTGGACCCATTTCAGTATGTATACTGTCCCAACTGCTCAACAGAGGACACCATATCTGCTACCATCTATCTGTCTCTGACCCATCTAGATAAAAAGGACGTAAGAATGCTGTTCATAGACTTCAGTTCAGCATTCACCACAATCATCCCTGACAACAACTGACAGCAAAGCTGAGCCTGCTGGGTTTAAACACCTCCCTTTGCAACTGGATCCTGGACTTTGACTTTCAGACCCCAGTACATCAGGATTGGCAACTTCACCTCCAGCACCACCACACTGACCACCAGCGCCCCCCAGGGCTGTGCACTCGGTCTACTGCTGTTTACCCTTCTGACTCATGATTATGCTGCAAAGTTCACTTCCAATCACATCATGAAGTTTGCTAATGACACTAGAGTTGTGGGCCTCATCAGCAACAATGATGAGTCAGTGTACAGGGAGGAGATGAACCAGCTCGCAGAATGGTGTATAAACAACAATCTATTTCTTAATGTTGATAAGACTAAAGAGATGATTGTCAACTTCAGGAGAACCCAAGTGGACCAATCACCCACTACATATCAACGGAACAACTGTGGACTGACTGAGGACCTCTCCTGGACTCTCAACACAACCTGCCTAGTCAAGAAGGCCCAGCAGCACCTCCACTTCCTGCACAGGCTGAAGAGAGCCAAACTCCCCTCTCCCATCTTCACCTCCTTCTACAGCAGGACAATAGAGAGCGTCCTGACCAGCTGTCTCACCATGTGGTACAGGAACTGCTGAGGACAGCTCAAAAGATCACTGGAGTGTCTCTACTCAACATCCACACTTCTTCCAACAACCGCTGCATCCGCAAAGCCCCCCCCCCCCCCACCCAGTATTGTGGACGACCCCCTCACCCTTTTCATGGACTATTCTCCCTCCTGCCATGTGGCAGAAGGCACAAGAGCATCCATGCATGACAATAAAAACCCACTTGACTTGATCTGACTTGACTTGATTCACAGCTTGTCATGCTGCTAAGAAACCCCAAATCACAAAGTCCTGTGTCTTAAGACTTTCCCACAGTGGAAAACTTTCCCCCAGAAGAACAGCTTGTTCTCTCATTGTAACAAAGCTATGACACTGGAGACTCCTATCAAAATAAATACATAAACACCTCATTACAGGAAGTTTCACCATATCAACAGACATACAGTATGTTTGTCTTTGTTAAATACGTTATGTTTAGCATCTCTCACACCAGTGCTATAATTACACCACAGTGCTATTGAATTCTTAAATCTGATTGGTGATTCAATTTTCTATGAAAGCAAGCCTGATAGAACTGCCGAGTTCAAGACAAATCTTGCAGTAAGTGCAAATGTTAATGCGCTCATTCTAATACATTAGAATGTATTAGATTCTAATACATTCTAGTTAGATACATTCTAACTAGATACATTAGAATGTATCTAGTTGTATAGATATAGATATACAACTATATCTATATCTGCTCTTATAGGAAAATAATCAGCATCAGCAGCATGGTAACATCATAACACCATCAGCATCACACTACTCCAGCGTTGATTATTATCCTATAACAGTACAACCATTCATGTTTTACTTCTTTACCGAATCAACACGTTCTGGCAAATCAGGTATGAGAATTAGACAGCACAGTGGTGTATATAACAAATAATTGAGACACAGTGAGATTAATAACCTTGAACAGGTGTTAGTGATGATAAGGCGCTTTTGAGGGTGTAGCAGTGAAGAAAATGGTGTTCCTGGGAGACAGGAACATAAAATAAACATGAGGTCTCTGTATCAGAAGAGTTATGAAGGTTGTTGACAAAGCTGCGGGAAAGATAAGCTGTCCGATGGTATATATGCACCAGGCTGTGAATTAAAGATTAAATATCAGGTTGTGTGTCATCATTGTGCCTTATTTTCTGAAGTGATCTATCTGATAACATAAAAGAGAAAGCTGGAGATATTTTGGGGTTTTTTTTTGCTTTGGTTTTTTTTTTTTTTTTGTAGTTGCATAACGCTAGGTTCTGCACTGATGTTTACACTTGAAATTTTACAAAGAACTCATACATTTAAGCAAAAGACAAAATCAAATAAGAAACTCTCACTCAGTGGTCAGTTGGTCAATTGTAAGAATAATTTTGGGTTATTTGTACTTTTACTTGAGTATTATTGAATAAGTATAAGTAATAAAGGTGTTTGTTTGTTTGTTTGTTTGTTTGTTTTGCATTAATACATGAAACTTAATTTAATCAGTTGAAATACATTTTCTTTGTACTACTTGAGTACATTTAAAAGTAGAAACTTTCTTTACTTTGTTCACTTGAGTATGCTTGAGGCTGTACACTTCCACATTAGCTGAGGAAGATTTTGACACATTATCTATACGTTCATGTAAGTATAATTTCTCAGTACTTTGTCCACCCCTGACTGTGAGGAGGAAATGGAAATGAGATCTTGTTGGAGCAGATAGCACAGTCACTGTACGAGTCTTTAACATCACACACGTTTGTGTTGCTTTTCTTGTGAGGACCTTCCATTGATATTATTATTAATGCAGCTAATTAATGCTAAGCTACACCTAAATCGAACATCTAAAAATCTATCTATCTTGTCCTCAGTAACCTAAAGGAAACATTTTGGAATTTAAGTTTTCAGTTTATGAAAATAAAATGATTTGGTCACCACCATATCACACACACACACACACACACGCACACACACACACACACACACACACTCACGCACACACACACGTGACATGACAGCCTTAATGCCAAATTGCAATCCTTTAATATGTCCTTCATGCCTGTCATAAAATCGAGATGGTTGCCATAGAGATGCAACTTTCAGTGATAGGAAATAGAGGAGTGTGTGTGTGCGCACGTGTGCAGAAGCTAAGGACAATCTTCACATAAAAGCCTTCATCTCCACCACAGCCCCTCCTGACCCCAAGACCAATGTGCAGAAAGTGTGAACATAACCCTGTGTGTCGCTCTTGCACAGCACTGGGCCAAGGGCAATGCTCTCCTGCTCTCCACTGAATAAACCAGAGAAGCATTAATGTTTTTGCTGCTTTGTTTATGGGCTTCTGAAGAGGCAGGTTGAGAAGGAAAAGCACTTTCCTTTGTGGGTGGATCCTTTGTGTGTGCCTGTTATTTATTTATTTATTTATTTATTTAGTCTAAGTCTCATTCCTTTAAAGAAATTTGAAGGACACCAGGTGTGTTTTCAAGCTTGGCTGAAAACAGCATAGAGTGTCTGGAGGTCCAAGTGGAGTAATGAACAATATGTCTCAAATTTGTCATTTGACTTATTGAGACTTACTGTAGCATGAGATTTAGATTAAACTCAATGTATGTAGATTTAGCAGCAGAAACTACGAACAAGCAAGGCTCAATTTTTAGCACATACACCACCTTACTTGATACCAAATGGCATAAAATATTTATTATTTACTTTTATACCACTGCAAAGCTGAATTCACATTACTTATAGGTATACATTATTTGGTATGCATCAGCCCTGACATGATTTCTGGCATAACTGGCATAACTCGAACATATAAAAGTGGAACTGTTTGGAAGACAGGGATCCCATTACATCTGGCGTAAACCAAACACAGAATTCCATAAAAAGAACATCATACCTATGGTCGAACATGGTGGTGGTAGTGTGATGGTGTGGGGATGCTTTGCTGCTTCAGGGCCTGGGCAACTTGCAATAATTTAGGGAAACATGAATTCTGTTCTCTGCCAGAAAATCCTAAAGGAGAATGTCTGGTCTTCAGTCCCCATGTTGAAACTCAAGCGCAAATGGAATATGCGACAAGACAATGATCCAAAGCACTGGAGTAATTCCACCTCTCAATGGCTGTGCAAAGAAGAGTGGGCCAAAATTCCATCACCGCACTGTGAAAGACTGATCTCCAGATATCAGAAGCATTTGGTTGCAGTTAATGCTGCTAAGGGTGGCACAACCAGATTTTAAGTTTATGGGGGCAATTAGTTTTGCATATTGGGGACAGGTGTTGGATAACTTTTTTGCTTCAATAAAAATAAAAATAAATAAAAGCTTTATTGTGTGTTTACTCAGGTTGCATTTGTTTTATCTTGAAGAACTAAAACTATTTAGTATGCGATATAGACAAAAACAGAAGAAATCAAGAATACTTATTCAAATACAAATACTTTTTCACATCACTGTATATAGTGGTTTATGTGACAGACGTGTATGACAGACATGCGAGAGCCTCCCGTAACCCGCAAACAAGACAGAGAAACAGAGTGCGAGACCACTTGGCAGAACTTGCCAGAAACGCACACACACACGCACACACACACATATACACAAAGTCACAAGTTTGTGTTGTTTTCTGTTGTGTTTTCGAAGTCTAAATAAACATGAGCCGGGAGCTCAGTTAACATCTCGCCTGTCTCTTGAGTCTTCCTCCACACCCTCACACTGTTCAACACTGTGATATAAGAAGAATGAAACACCTCAGGACTGTTGTAAGGAAATAATCAACTTCATATCACACCAACCTGCTGTTGATCATTTTCCTTCAGCTGCAGACCCCATTGTGTCTCATGCTTACTCTGAGAGTATTTACAATGGAAATCTTAAACATTTAAGGACATGACTTAAAATCCTAAAAGTCCATAAAAGTCATGTTAGTTTGATTCAATCTCCATAAAACAGCTTTGGTAGCACATTTTGTCATGACTTTGATCCCTAATGCTTTTAAAGTGTAATGGTGGTAGTTTTTAATTGAAATTATTCATGTAATTTAACAACTGCCCTTAGACTTCCATTATGTTTAGAGTAAACAGATTTTTTTTTTAAAACTGTGAATCTAATAATGATCAATTTATCATTATGCCTTTAAGTGCAAGCGTAATTGTAACAATATATATATTTTTAAAAAGTTTTTTAAAACTATGGGTGTACGGTTGTTTAGTGGTTAGCACGTTCGCCTCATACCTCTAGGGTTGGAGGTTTGATTCCCACCGTGGCCCTGTGTGTGTAGAGTTTACATGTTCTCTCCGTGCTGTTGGGGTTTCCTCCGGGTACTCCGGTTTCCTCCCCCAGTCCAAAGACATGCATGGTAGGCTGATTGGCATGTCCAAAGTGTCTGTAGTGTATGAATGGGTGTGTGTATGTGAGTGTGCCCTGTGATGGATTAGCACCCCATCCAGGGTGTACCCTGCCTTGTGCCCCATGCTCCCTGGGACAGGCTCCAGTTTCCCCGCAACCCTGTAGGATAAGAGATATAGAAAATGGATGGATGGAAGTTCTACTTTTGGTAGAGTTACTGGGTTATACACACAACCCCTTAATGCACAATGGGTTGTACAAAAACCCTTAATTTTTTAAGTCATCAGAAATACAATAATGAAACTCCATAAAGACACATTATGGGTGTTCTCTGGAAATATACAGAATATCAGTCATCAGGTCTTATGGTATACAGCTTATTTGTAAGTCCTCCTCTATTCCTCTGCTTTCTTTAGCATAGTTCAGTCTGTCTGAAAAAGAAAGTGAGGAGCTGACACTTTCAAATGAGTTATAGCATGGCCTACTTTCAGAAGTCACAACAACGCTGAATACAAATGAATTCGACAGAGTGTAGCACCAAATTTGCATGCATAAGGAGAAATGTTTCTGTCAGTCACTCTGTGTGTATGTGCATTTTCCGTGTATACCAAAAAGAGAAACTGTACTTGATCTGATCTTCCAAAAACACATTCACTTATAACAAAATTTGTAATAAGACCTTGGCAATTTGCCACACTGTACAAAAAATGTCTCCACATCTTTTTACAGGTCTTTTCCATACTCACAGCACACAGTCACTCAGATCATAATAAATCTGCCGACATCTTTGGTTCAGCCACAGCACTTACAATTTTTGATCTCTTGCTACAGCAAAATGGGAGCCACCTTTTCTCAGCTAAAGCAACTGTTAAACTGTATGCAATTAAAAGTTGCACAATGGAAAGGACATAAGACATGAAAAATCCATATGCATGACTAACAAACTCATCACCTGAAATGTTGATCCTATCCATTTCCAATTAGAAGTGAAAGAAATGTGTCAGGGTGCGTAGCAATGACCAATCGGACAAAAAACATCTTTCCGTTGTCTTTATGCAATGCTGTCTATTCGCACTGTACTGCCTACATATAGTTCTGTTTGGATTATGGGGTAAAAAATTGATAACCACAGTGTCTGGTTCCTCAATCCTCTATAATCCAAAGTTTAACAAATACAAAGACAGCAATAAAAGGAATAATGCATGGCAGGACCTGTGTGATGTTGTGACTATACCTAGTGAGTTGAATTACAATTATAGCAGGCTAACACATATCTTTTATGTTTTTAATAGCATAATTGGTCAATATCTCACAAATAATGTCCAATCAGCCATAACATTAAAACCACTGACAGGTGAAGTTAATAAGACTGATTATCTCATTACAGTGGCACTTGTCAAGGGGTGGGATATATTAAGCAGCAAGTGAACAGTCAGTTCTTGAAGACGATGTGTTGGATGCAGAAAAAATGGGCAAGCATAAGGATTTGAGCGACTTTGACAAGGGCCAAATTGTGATGGCTAGATGAGTTGGTCAGAGCATCTCTAAAACCGCAGGTCTTGTGGGGTGTTCCCAATATGCAGTGGTTAGTACCTACCAAAAGTGGTCAAAGGAAGGACAACCGGTGAACTGGTAACATTTTCCTGGGATTTGAACTCTCCCATCCTGGGATTTGAAGTTTCCCCATTTGCCTGGAGTTCAACTTGACTCGTTCTGATGTGACCTCTGATCATGGATACTGAGCATGAATCCTGTGTATTCCCAAACCAATCCACTTTTGCAGCAAAAACAAGCAATTAAGTACATTAAATACTATGTCAAAAGATGACTGAGCAAAAATATGAACTGCCAGGGGGTCTCAGAAGACTAGTCTGGGAAACACTGTACTAAAGACTGATCTGTGCTCCTTTCTGAACAGGAAACAGTTTGCAAAAGTCATTGTTCAGTACAGAAATATCCAAACATGCCATACAGCTCCACGGCAATTGGCATACGCTGCATTTCGTTAGTATTCAAGCCACCCCTCCCTTCCCCCACTGGTAATTATTTACCTTGGATTATTATTTACCAGTATCAGTATCTGTGCCTCCCTAATCATAAATGTAGCTTCATAAATTCAGCTTCCATTGCCATTTAGCTTTAGTCTAGATGTCTGGGGGTTTTTTTGTTTTTTTGTTTTTTTTTAAACAGCTCTAATGCACACTAGCTGAGCTACATCATTTGTAAAGTACCATCTAACTACAGAAGTACTTCTGACAAAGTTCATACCAGGCTTAAATGATCAGACGCTGTGATTTTATCCACCTGCCTCTCTCTTTCAGTTGTTACAGGTTTATACAATCCAAAGGAACATACACTATCAAGAAAATAAGGTGGTAGGAGGACTATTCACTTACTGAAAGCAACATCAAATTGAACTAAAAATAGCAAAATACAGTTCACATTAAATAAAAAATAAATTGTTTTTTTGGGGTTTTTTTCACTTTACTGAATGAGCACCCTCTTGGCCTGATATGACCATTCTATTATCATCCATTTCTCACACACCCGAGGTGGAGACCTGCTGTTCTGCTTGAATAGTAGGAGATCGTCTGCTAATGAGGGTCAGGAGTGAATCAGCACGCCTGCAGCTCATTTGACATTTTCATAACATCTCCTGTGAAATCCACATCTATAATGCATTGTAGAGCCACCTATTAAAAACTATGGTGCATTTAAAATGCATAAGAGAGCTCGTTTCATCAATATGTTTCATCAATCATTTGGTGTGTGTGTGTGTGTGTGTGTGTGTGTGTGTGTGTGTGTGTGTTTCCAAAGCAAGGATTTGTGAGTGCATTTCAATGGGTTCATAAAACTGTGACGGAAATGAAAATGTAACATTAAATTCAGTTGTAAAACAAAATATATACACTTAAACTGTATTAATTTTACAGCCAAAATACTGTTTTATTATTCTACAGGACTATATAGATTGTAAAATTAGATTAAGGAATGCACTGGTACTTTACAGTAAAATACCAGAAAAACGCAATGCATTTTAGGCATGAGTGAGAATGCTAAGGACTGTCTTTTTTTTTTTTTTTCAAAAATCTGAAAATCAGCTGGTTTTGTTTTTGTGTCCTTTATTCCAGCAATTATTTTAGTTGAACACAAAAACTCTTTGATGTAGGTTTATATTGGTCTGTGTACATTTTAAGTATTTGTTTCTTGCATTAATTTGAGGCTTACAAAAACAAAAAATGGTTGTGTGTTTTCTTGGTTTTGTCTATAATGGAAGAAATCGGAATTCAGGAATTTATTTAATCATTACGCACAAATTGAACATGCAGATTGATTATTAGATTGGATTAATAGGTGAGCCTAAAATGCTGATTGTCCCTCACTGGTCAAACTGCATGATTTCTTATTCTTATACCCTGCTTTTTTTTTTTAGGTTCAATTTAATGTATTATACAAACAGTTTAAATGTGCATGGACCTGTACATCTATTATTAAAAACTTAAGTAAAGCACCGAACTTTGGCTTTTGGTGCAAGTTAATTCAGTGGTTGAGGCTAGTTGAGGGATGTGGTGGTTCAGTGAAGGTGTACAGATCAGAAGGTTGTGAGTTCCAGCAGCGACAGTCTGCCATGGTTTGGTCCTTAACCTTAAACTACTCCGGTGTATCCTGCCTCAGATAAGTCAAAGTGAAATGTACACCAATTAACTGTAAATATATTACAGTATTTTGCTAAATATATTTTACAATTATTTATCATAGATTTACAGTACTTTGCTGGCATCTCTGCTGTCAGTACATTTTTACAGAAGGTTTTTACAATTAAAATTGTCAATCAGTGTGTGAATATATGTGTGCATGCTGCCCTGCAACAGACTGGCTTTCTGACTGAATCTCCCACCTTGCATCTGGGTCTTTGCATCTACCTCGGTTGCTGAAGATGAACAAATGAATGAATGAATGAATGAATGAATGAATGAAAATATAATAATAAACATACAAAACAATAGTAAAGATGTTATCATATTTCATAAGTTGAAAAGTATCATGCTTTAAGTAACATGTTTTGCCATTTATTACCGAAGTTTCCCTTAAAATCTCAAGGGGTAGTTAAAGCATATAATTTAGGCTGAAGGAGTTCGGCTGACAAAAACGTTTGGAAATCCCTGATATATTGCCAGACATGGAGCAGACAAAAACCCATTTTTCCACTACATAGATTCAATACTACACAAATTAATGAGGTTGTTCATTTGATTCAGTACAGATGCTGTTTTGGAAATAAACTGCCTTGAGTCAGCAAACAATATAAACAGGGTATAATTTAGCAATAATTCAGTGAGACGGATTGATAGCACCAGGGCAGTAATGCTGCATTTACTGTAATAAATATTATCTGTGGAGGCAGCTGCTCACGATAAGCAAAATAAAAAGTAAAAACAGGTAAGTGTGAGTTGTAGTACATTGTATTGTAGCGAAAATAAGCCTGAATGTATGAAAGCATATCACATGTCAAATTCAAATGAACTGTAATGTTTGGGTTTTGTGCAAAAACAAATGCGAATTAAAAAATGCGAATTCCTTTTTCCCTCTTGAGTGCACTTTAATTCAAATGCAATTGCAAAACATATATTTGCATTTGTATTTTTTGTGTAATTACAGTCCAAACTAAAATTTTCAATGTCTAAATGGGTCTGATTCTGCCATTTTGAAAAAGTCATAGAAATCCTTCCATTTGCTATTGCACTTCAACTCGGTCAGATATGAAATGACTTTGCAATCCCCTTTAACCATTCTTTGGTAGAACGACTTGTGTGTTTAAATGGTCAGCACTTATATAGCACTTTTATCCAAAGAGCTTTACACTGTGTATCATTCACCCATTCACACACACTCACACACCAATGGTAGCAAAGGCCATCGGGAGCAACTTGGGGTTGAGTGTCTTACCTAAGGACACTTCGGTATGTGGAGTTATGTGGGCCAGGAATCGAACCGCCAACCCTACGATTTAGTAGACAACCCGCTCTACCACCTGATGCGAATGGGATCGTCTTACTGCATGCCACACTTTCTCTTGAGATTCAGTTCATGGACAGATATCCTGACATTTTCCTTTAGAATTTGCTGGGATTATTCAGATTTCATTGTTCCATCAATGCTGGCAAGCCATCCTGGGCTAGATGCAGCAAAGCAGGCCCAAATGATGATACTGCCACCAGCATGTTTCACAGATGACATAAGGTTCATGTGCTGGAATGCAGTGTTTTCTTTTCTCCAAACATATCACTTCTCATTTAAAACAAAAATTCTATTTTGTTCTCATCTATCCACAAAACATTTTTCCATTAGCCTTCTGGCTTGTCTGTGTGAGCTTTAGGAAACTGCAGAAATGTTCTTTTTGGAGAGAAGTGGCTTTCTCCTTGCAACCCTGCCATTCACACCATTGTTGTTCAGTGTTCTCCTGATGTTGAACTCATGAACATTAACATTAGCCAGTGTGAGAGAGGTCTTTAGTTGCTTAGAAGCAACCCTGGCTCCTTTGTGACCTCGTGGACTATTACATGTCTTGCTCTTGGAGTGATCTTTGTTGGGTGATCACTCCTGAGGAGGGTAACAATGGTCTTGAACTTCCTCCATTTGTACACAATCTATCTGACTGTGGATTGGTGGAGTCCAAACACTTTAGATCTATAGTTTTTGTAACCTTTTCCAGTCTGATGAGCATCAACAACTTTTTTTCTGAAGTCCTCAGAAATCTCCTTTGTTCGTGACATGATACACTTCCACAAACATGTGCTGTGAAGATCAGACTTTGATAGATCCCTGTTCTTTAAACAAAATAGGGTGCTCACTCACATCTGATCATCATCGCATTGATTGAAATAATCTGACTCTAATTTCACCTTCAGATTAACTGCTAATCCTAGAGGTTCACATACTTTTGCCACTCACAGATATGTAATATTGGATCATTTTCCTCAATAAATAAGTGACCAAGTCTAATATTTTTGTGACGTTTGTTTAATTTGATCTCTTGGTCTACTTGTAGGACTTGTGTGAAAATCTGATGATGGTTTGGGTCATATTTATTCAGATATATAGAACATTTTAAAGGGTTCACAAACTTTCAAGCACCACCGTAACTCAGTGAAAAAAGTAGATAGTTAGTTGCAGTTCTGTGACCAAAATGCCTAGTGGATAAGCGAGGTCAGAGGAGAAAAAAGGAAACAGGATGTCTACGGTAACTCAAATAACCACTCTTTACAACTGTGGTGAGCAGAAAAGTATCACAGAACACACACAGGTTCAAGGCAGATGGGCTACAGCAGAAGACCACGTCAGGGTTCACTCCTGTCAGCCAAGAACAGGAATCTGAAGGTTCAGTGGGCATTCTGAGATGCTTTTCTGCCCAACACCCTGACTAAAATAAAGTGGTTATTGAAGAAGAATGAATGTATATGTAAATGATTTCTGGCCTTTTTTTTTTTTTTCTAACTGCATCTTCCCTAAAGAGATAGGTTCAGATCTGAGCACTCATGAGAGGGGTCATGGACAGTAATGGTAAACTAGGAAGTTGCCACTATAACCCACTCCTTCATACAATCACTGAGGTTGGATGATGGTGGAGTGGAGGAGTGCCATGCCTCTGAAAAGACAACAGCAAAACTACATCCTTATGCCTGGTGAAATAATAAAAGGTGCACGTTTACTTGTTGCTGCTTGATATTTACTACCCCGCCCCCTTCTATGATGGACAGCTGGCAAAATAGCTAAGAATCTCCTGCCATTCTGAAAGACATTAAATGATCAGGCATTTCTCAGAAGTACTTTAAATGAAACCAGATTTCTGTAAAGACATTCCGTGACCATGTTCGTTGTTAAAAGTTAAAAGCTACACAAACAAAATTCAATTCAATTCACTTGTCACACTTACATTTTATCCTGACACTACATCACTGTTAAATAAATCCATCCCCCATCAATCACCAGCAATATTTTTCCATTTGTCTGATTATTTCCCTAACGCTTGCTACAATTTAAAACAACATAGCGCAAATTCCGTTGTACCGATGGAAGTTTTTGAATTGCTTTGTGTATCGCCTGATCTATTATATATCAACCAAATAATAAAAGTCATCCTGAGTCTAACTACAGGAGGGTAATAGGTGAGGCAAAGCCTTACTCCACACGTTCCTAATTATGTCCAATCTGAGTAATACAGCTGAAATCCCTCAGCAGCATGTTTATCGAGTCTGCAATGTTACCCCTCTTGCTCCACTGCTCAGTCTTATTGAAATCAATGCAGGTATCTGGGCCATTAATTTGCCTCTATAAAGTTAGTACTCTGCGGTTCCAAGACCACAAACATCCAGCATTGTCTTTGTTTTATTTTAGCACCAGAAGAGGTGAGGAGAATAGCTATGAATTCTTTTCCCTTTAGCAAGAAAGACAGAATAAGTGGAAGGCACTTTTTTCTTGCTATCGACTGATATAAAGTTATTTCAGCTTTTAAAATCCATTCCTCCTCTGCATTCATGGATTTACTGCAGCTGAGCTCAGAATGCTTCGTAGATCAAATGCAAGGAGCGCTACTTCAATCAATACACTATTTGGGATTAGACTGTCTGGGTCCTCCTGGTATGCAGTCAAGCTAGAATTCATGACACTTTCCACACTGCTATTCACTAGTAAGAAATGCAAAGACAGGTTTATCATAACCATCCGTATCCAGTCAGGACGTCTCTTAGAGTAGGAGGGAATGCTTTTGCTGGTGGTGGTCTAATGCTCAGCTGAGTCTGTATAGTCATAGAGACCCATTTTCCATACAGCTTATTCTACACAGGGTCACGGGGGAGCCTGGAACCTATCCCAAGGAATTCAGGGCACAATAAGATACTACAGACAATTTGGAAATGGCAACCAGCCTACAGTGCATGTCTTTGGACTGGGGAGGAAATCTGAGTACCCGGAGGAAATCCCCAAAAAATGGGGACTACATGCCAACTTCACATACGCAGGGCTGAGGCAAAATTTGAACCCCCAACCCCAGAGGTGCAAGGCAAAAGTGCTAAACACTAAGCCTCCTTCACACCCTAATTTCTGATTAAACTCTAAGTGGTTCCTCCTGACTGCCACAATAGAGAAGCATTCACCTTATCGTTGGGAGACCACAGTAATACCCCCCTGTCAATTAGAATGACACTGGCCAATCGTGGGTGTCTGTGAGCTAATGTATGTGAAAGAGGGCAGATATCGCTTTGTCCCAAGTGTGTTACGCTTCCCTGTGATGCAGCATGAGAAATAGTTGTTTTTTTTTTTAATGCAGTGGGCTGACTTCACATGTCTTAAAGGAAGCATTTGTCATGGATGAAGCCCCGGCTGGAAGTTGTTGTATGATAGCGGAGAGCTGGCTTCTGGGTGGGAACTGGCAGGTGACCAATGCTTCAACACTTGTGTAAAAGCAACCAATAGGAGGACGGTATGGGATTATGCAAAACTCAGCTATAAATATGGTAATGGCAATTGTGAAACAAACAAAACAGGATTTCAAAGAAGAGGGATTTGTTGAATTGTGGCAGAAGAGGATATGGCACTTTGACAGGGCTAAAAGGGACATAGCGCAGAAAGAAATAGCTGATCAATTATAGCTTCCTTTGTCCCTTTTACATAAAGCACACTTTGAATACCTACCATTCATGTCTTTTACCCAGCTATGAATGGCTTGAAACTCCTCTTCTTCAATCTAATATGATTTAATTGCTTCTATTATACTGAGGGCTTGTTTATCTGACTGATGATGAGCAGTACATAGTAATTTTCTTTAAAGGCAGATCTAACATTAAAGGATATTCAGGTATAATATGAAATGGATGTTATTACACATTCTGATGTTATTGCATGTTATGGAACTCAGCCAAGATTTTATTCGGATCATCTTGCACAGTGTGACAATTAATAATCTTAAAATACTGCTGTATTTATACAGTCGGCTTTAACTTTACTTCATTGGTGCAGATTTATCAGTATTCTTGTACAGTTCTCTTTTACAGGCCCCTAACAAGTTCCAAAGTTTAAAAAAAAAAAAAAAAAAAAAAAAGGTGTTAAGAATATTGTATGACATTTGAACAAATGTACACTGAAATGTCAGACAGGTCTAGCAGGACTAATAAGCAGATGAGTTAGCATTACAAATGCTCCAGAACTATTTCACATTATTCTATATGAACACTAGACATGGTTGTGCATAGAAATCCCAGGAGATCAGCAGATTCTGAAATGCTTACGAACCAAGATTCCTCTCAAAATATTTAAATAAATGAATAAAGAAAAAAATACTTTCCTACATTTATTTTTTACTACTTTGTACCCTGACCAACTGTTATGCTCTAACTCTGTGAGAAACACAGAGTCAAACACTGGATTTGGACATCTCTACACCTCTTTCCAAGCCTTTTCGGGGCCAGATGGCAGGCTGGCATCTATGTCGCAACACTTTGGAGCTCTGAATGTCAATGATCCTGAATAAATAATGAGAACAAAAACACACAAAGCCAAACAACACACATGAGCTTAGCTAATGAGATCCCAAAGGTGACAAAAGTAGCCTGATGGCAGCCTCAACAAGCTTTGCCAAGTGTTATAGCAATGTTGGGTGGCACTTCTAATGCAATATAGCACTTCATATTCAAGCACTTAAAAACAACAAATGTTAGAGGTGACTGGCTTCATTTCAAGATATTTTTTTCAGCATAGGTCATAACCTGCAAGCTGATATATGTGAAAAAAGCCATGACTTTAACTCACATTCAGGGAGCACAAACATATTTCTGCTGCTGACATTGTAAAAACTGCTAAATGGTCTTTTCATGGGCTGTAAGTCTGTTTAAGAGCTCTACATTTACAATGTTTATCTTCTTTGCTGACTGCAGCAGAGCCTGAGGTCAGAATTACTTACTGAACAATAAACTTGTTTGAATTGAGACAGATTTTTAGTCTAGAAGTCTGATAAGAACAGTTTGGGGTCCCTAACAACATCACATCCAAGTGGAGAGATCACAAGTAACAGGTGCAGGCTTGCAACTTCATTTAATAGCTTGATTAGAAGTGTTGTAGCTAAGGGTTGTTTGCTGGGTAGCAGTGTGATTGTGCCCCCAATCATGGAGTTGCTATGTTTGTTCTCCGTATGTCCATGTGGGTTTCCTCCAGGTTCTCTGGGTCCCTTCGACAAAAATATGTCCAAAAATATGCCAGTGGGTGGTTTGGCTACTTTAAACTGCCCCTTAATGTGAATGAGGGTGTGAAAATGTTATGTACATGATGCCCTCCAATGGACTTGCCTAACCCATTCAGGGGTTATCTTGGTCAGGGCTTCGAGTCCACCATTGAACATGACCCTGGACATGTTAATGTGCTTACTGAAGATAAATAAATTATTGATAATAATAATAGTGTCACTTTATACTACATGTGTAATGCAATGGCATGATCTTTATCTGTATCTATTCCATGCTCCAAATGTCTTTGTATTTGGATTTAAACCCAAAGTGGGTGTGGCCTAAACTTTTTTTTTAATAGAGATGTTAGCAGGACTGTTGTAATCATGCTCTCGCAGTTATTTATGATATTTAACATATATGTTATATATGTTGGTAAATTTTTGCTCTTCAAACTGTTTGATCTGTACTAATATAAGGATTTTGTACACAACTAAGCACTTTCATAAGTTACTCTAAGAGCATCTGGCAAATACCATCGGTGTAAATGTAAATGTAAACAGTTTGATGTGTTTACATTTAATGCATTAATGAATTTTATTAGGCAGCGTTTCAGTGTTTTAGTTCACACTGAGAGTCAGAGGATAAACACAAGTGTGAACAATCCTGATCTATCAAAAGCGAGTGATTAAGGGATGACCTCTGTAGAAAACTTGGCTGTAATAATATGCTGCAGTAAACTCTGGTTTATTGGTTATAATGGCCCACTCTCATTAAATTAAATACAACCATCACGTGCTGCATGGTGGTGCATATATATACATATTTACATTACTATTAGCAAAGGAGGATTTTGAGCAGGGGGCTTAAAAGGATTAATGATTAGCACATTTGCCTCGCGCCTCCGGGATTGGAGGTTTGAATCCCGCTTCTGCCCTGCGCGTATGGAATTTGCATTTTCTCCCTGTGCTCTAGGGATTTCCTCTGGGTACTCCGGTTTCCTCCCCCAATCCAAAGAAATGTGTTACATGATGATTGACATTTCCAAATTGCCTGTTTGTGTGTGAATGTATGAGCAGTTGTTCCTTGTTATGGGTTGGCACCCTGCCTTAGGATAAGTGGTATGGAAAATAGATGGATGGATGGATGGATGGATAGATTTCAGTGAATGTTTGTGAACTCCATAAGGTAACCACCAGTCTTTAACATATTTCAATTACTTTATAGTATGTAATCTGTTAAAATAGAAGATTTACGAATCATTGCGATGCGTCTATAAGTTTTGAACGTTCCTTGGCATTGGAATATTGAGTTGGCATTTAAATAGGAGCAGGCTATCAATAAAAGTGCCGCAGTCACCCTGAGGACAACGTTCACATGACCCCAGTGTGCAAATGTAGCTTGAACGTTGACAGCTCTCTCAAAATAATGATACCATTTAAGCCCCATTTGCCTGCCTGTATTGATATATACACTGAGTAAATTTGTACCCCTCTGAATAATTAGCTCACACTTTATGCCAGGAGGGGAGCTTAGTGGCTCTCCTGAGGACCATTCATTTAGCCTTTCTCTCTGTGGAGGAAAACAAAAGCTGCTTGTTTGGTGAAAAAAAGTTCCATAACTGTTGCAAGTCAAGAAGATGTGTGTGGAATGCAACACTGGAGTTAGCAAGAATTTTGCTGACATTTAGACTAATAAACCCCAAGACTCCCAATCAGTTTCATCAAACGTTATATAATCATTAAAAAATATATTAGTTGTCACAAGGAATGGTAGCATGGACTGACTGTAATGTCACATCCACCAGAGTCATTATTTGGGAATCTTTTTCTGGATTACATGCTGAAAGCATCACCTAGTGTCGTGCGTTATTCTGGCACCTCGGGTGAACTTTACTGTCATGGTAATCTTGGTAGTTTTACAGCAAGCAAGAATGGCTGCTGTTTTCTCATTAGCCCCGGCTGCATTTTCTCCAAAGTGCTAATGCCATCCATTTCACAGCATTCTGTCATTATAATCCAATGACCCACGTCTGATTAACTCATCTAACTATTCATGCACTCGACTGCTGTGTTTTTGTGCCACAATAAATGTGTGTATGCTCCCTTCATGGTGGAAATGTAATTAACATACTAAACAGGAACAGAATGGCATCCATGTTTATTTGGTTGCAAGGGGAGGTTTGTTTATTCATGAGTTATGAAAACCTTTGCGAAGGTATTTAATGAATACTTTTGAATCTACTGTTTCTTTTTTCAGAAATTGGTTGGACTGGTCTCATTAATTTGAGATACAAGGCATTTGTAGGTGCTTTGGCTATAGTGAATGGGGAAGTGTGTTTACTAAAAAACTAATGTGACATGGTAATGGAAACTGTAGTTGTTTTGTTCCAGAGTCTCCAGAGAGCTGTACAGGGATTTAAAAAGAAAAAAAACTGTCTCCATTGCCGAATGTCCCTGTGTGTCCCAACACCATACCCTATCCCCAAAATGCCCAATACCATCCCTACGCTGTCCCCACATGCCCCAACACCATCTTCCCCACATGCCCTAACACCATCCCCAAAACATTATCCCCACATGCACTAACTTCATCCAAACTACATCCACGCATGCCCCAAACCACATCACCATAAGCCCTTACACTGCCCCCACTCTGTCCCTGTATGCTCCCAAACCATACCAACCCCATCACCATATGCCCCAACACTGTCCCAACTCTGTCCCTGTATGCTCCCAAACCATACCAACCCCATCACCATATGCCCAAACACTGTCCCCACTCCATCCCAGTACTGTATACACCAATACTGTCTTCACTCTATCCCCTTATGCCCCAGATCCATTGTCACATGCCCTTACACCATCCAAAGCCTGTCCCTGCATGCCTCAACACCATGCATACCTGTCAATCTTTTCCCCAACACTGTCTTCACTCTCACCCCCTATGCCCCAAATATTATTGCTACATGCCCTTAGACCATCTAATCCCTGTCTCTGCATGCCCCAACACATTCCACATCTTTTCTTGTATTCCCCAACACTGCCTCAACCCCATCCAATAACCCCAAAGATCATTACCTTCTTCTGGATTGCTCAACACCATCCCATCATCCCTTAACATCATCCCCAACCTATCATGGTCCAAGATGGCGGTGCGGTAGCACGCAGCAGCCACTTCCGCTCCACTAATATGGCGCATGTTACGTGTAGCCTACACCAATTGGTAAAGTTTTAACATTGTAAGCACTGGTGTACATGTCTATAATCGCCAAATTCTGCTGAACATTGGAGAATAAAGCTCAGGAGACATAAACGATGAACTGTGGGATGAGCTACATGGTCTTGGGCTGCTATGCGAACCAGACCATGGGACCGCAGTATTGCCTGGTGCCGCTGGCCATAAGAGAGGGCACCGGAAACGGTGTGCGAGGCAGCGGAAGCATGGAAAGTGAACCGCCATCCCCAATATTGTCACCACCCAGCCTCCACATGTCCCAACACTGTCCCTAACAGCATCCCCAACCCATTACTACATGTCTCATTGCATTCAAGTACTGTATGTCTCATCTGATTAATTATTTATTCATGGTAGAGTGGAAAATGTATTCATATTTTACATCCATATTTTTGCCATGATATATTTTTATTGCTATGATTCATCCGATACAAAGTAGTTAAATAGCTACAGAAGTGAACCACAGAAAGAGTAAAAAAGTCAAAACACTTCAGGCTATGACGAGTTGCTGCGGTGATAATATTTTTTTTTTTACCATGCCTGGAGCTTAACCCTGTTTCCTGAAAATCTACAGCATTACTGCTCCCACTATTCCCATGCAGCTCTTCAGTGCAAATATCTCCCCAAGAGCCGTGTGCAGTCTGACACCTTCCTGTGGCTGAATAAACTCAGACATGCTGGAACTGGGACAGAGAGAGATGTCCAGACATATTTAGATAAGAGATTCATTCAGTTGCTCTGTGAGCTGTCTACCACTTGTGAAAATTTCTGTACTAGCTTTTTAGCAAGCTTCTTCCTAAAAAGTAGCATGACATGATGACTTAATAATAATGCATACCGCAAATACATGCCATGATGTTACTCATGGGGTGACAAGCAGAGGAAGGACACAATGACTCATGGCACCACATAATTATCTATACAACAAAGGTGCTTTAGCAGAATATTTGTTCCTTGTTTAAAAAAAAAAAAAGTGGTTTAATGTTCAATTATTGGCATGATTACATAGTTGCTCTGCAGTTCCTAATATATGCAACATTTGGTCAAAACACCTATAACTCCAGAATGCTGATTTAAATCCATCCATCAATTTTCCATTGAGTGGCCCAGCCAGAGCCCAGACTTGAACCTGATTGAACATCTCTGGAGAGATCTGAAAAAGGCTGTGCACCGATGTTCCCCATCCAACCTGATGGAGCTTGAGAGGTCCTGCAAAGAAGAATGGGAGAAACTGCCCAAAAATAGGTGTGCCAAGCTTGTAGCATCATACCCAAAAAGACTTGAGGCTGTAATTGGTGCCAAAGGTGCTTCAACAAAGTATTGAGCAAAGGCTGTAAATGTAAATGTACTTTTTTGTTTTTTATTTTTAATAAATTTGCAAAGATTTCAAACAAACTTCTTTCATGTTGTCATTATGGGGTATTGTTTGTAAAATTTTGAGGAAAATAATGAATTTATTCCATTTTGGAATGAGGCTGTAACATAACAAAATGTGGGAAAAGTGAAGCGCTGTGAATACTTTCCGGATGCACTGTATGTCTTTCATTCTATCAATAATTAACTATATTTAAACCTAATAATGTTCATTCAGAACCGTATGCTATTATACCAGACTGCTGATTCCTGCCTACCCACATCCTTCATCTGTTCGCCAGGTTTTTTTTTTCCATCCAGTTTAAACTGCCTGAGGAAAAGTCAAACCCCTTAGAAGCCACAAGTACACAACTGACATCCAATTCTCAATTTTGAAGATCTTAAACTCAATATTTGGTTACCCTCCCCTCCCACTGACACATTCTGTGGTAGAAAAGGGAAAGTAATGAGACTATGGATGCCTGAAAGCTAGTGTGTAATTTGGACGGGCGTATTCAATCAAGTCTAGGTCCTGTTCAATTTCCACCCTCTCAGGCAGTGCACTGCCTATTTACTCTGACAGACAGGAGTTTAAAAAGAAAAAAGAAAAAAACACACTGACTATTTTGATGATATTAAAGAGCCTATAGCCATGTGGCTGTGATTATGATTAAACAGTCTGTATGCTTCTCCCAAAAGGGACAACTCTTAAGGGTTATAAAGCACAGAGCAACACAAGGAGTAACCGCTATATTGAAGGTTGTCTGTTTCTCTGATTACTATATAACAAAATTGCTTATTTTTATCTGAGCCGAAAATAAGAAATATGCTCACAGTGCATGGTGCTGAGAAACTAATGCATGATTTCATAACTGCTTTTGGAATGTGTTGCTGGCTTGCTGCCCTGCTGCCTCTTTAAGGAATCTTCAGATTCTTCATGACTCAGCAGCCCACATCATGAACATGGAAGAAAACAAGAGTGCATTACCCCAGTCTTATTCAAGCTACACTCAGTGCCTGTATCTTGTTGATTAATTTTGGATAGTAACTTGCTACAAGTACTGCCGCTACTTGTTTTTCACTTTTTAGTACCAAGGCAAATGTGGTTTAATGCACAATTATTGACATGACTTCATAGTTGCTCTGTAGTTCCTAATACATGCAACATTTGGACAAAAACGCCTACAACTCCACAATGTGGATTTTAATCCATCCATCCATCCATTTTCCATACCGTTTGTCCTACACAGTGTTGCGGGGAAACCAGGTAACTCTGGGCACAAGCCAGGGGATACCATGGACCGGGCGCAAACCCATCTAAAGATACTTGCAAGTACCACATACTTGAAGGGGTTGAATAATTTTGAGATAATATTTCCAGCTTGCAGAATCTGCAAAATGTTACTATCCATCCATCCATCCATCTTCTATACCACTTTATCCTTTTCAGGGTCAGGGGGAACCTGGAGCCTATCCCAGGGAGCATCAGGCACAAGGCGGGGTACACCCTGGACAGGGTGCCAATCCATCGCAGGGCACATCACATCACAATCACATACACACTCACACACCCATTCATACACTACAGACACTTTGGACATGCCGATCAACCTACCATGCATGTCTTTGGACTGGGGGAGGAAACCGGAGTACCCGGAGGAAACCCCCGCAGCACAGGGAGAACAGGAAAACTCCGCATGGAATCGAAACCCTGACCCTGGAGGTGTGAGGCGAACATGCTAACCACTAACCACACATGCTACCGTGCGCCCTCAAAATGTTACTAATTTTATTTTATTTTTAAAATAAGAGGGATCGTAAAAATTGCATTTTGTTTTTTTTTTTTGTTTTTTTGGTACTGCCATGAATGAAGTGGCTATATGATGCTGAGATCTATCTTTTCACACTGAGGGATTCATACACAACTATTACAAAAGGTGCAAACATTCACTGATGCTCAAGAAGGCAACACACTGCATTAAGAGCCAGGGGATGTATACTTTTGAACAGGGTGATCTTGTAAATGGATATTATTTTTATTTAAAACTCTTGTTTTTTTTTATTTAGTACTGCCCTTCCGAAGCTACATAAGATATTTGTATGTTCCCCAGAAGACAAAATAATAATTTATACAGATCAGCTTGACAAGTCACAGTTGAAAAGTCGCTTCCCCCAACACTGTTGCTGATCTCCTGAAACAGTATAACTCACCCTGAGCACTTCACTGAGCTGAGGCATGACTACTGCCAATCTTATATCAACCCTAATATGTCTTTCAGTTCAATTCAGCTTCCCCATTCTTCCATACAATGTAACACCTGTTTATTTATAGACAGTGGTTAAGGCTCTGTTGTACTGACCTGGAGTCTATGAGTTCCAATCCTAGGTCAGTGAGTTACTTGCTGTTCTGCATTAATCTCTCTTTACTCAAATGATGTCCATGTTCTAGTTATAATTGTGTTATAAGGCAGCAAATGACTCCACCACTTTGGAGAAGGTTCATTTGTACAGTGTATCATGACATGCTTTACAGATCTCTTCCATATGATGATGATAACCTGCTCCCTTGCCAACTCAGGCCCACTCATCATTGTTCTCTAATTGTTCACACTGTAGGTTCACATCTATTTTAGTCTGTTTCTGTCTAGACACTGATGCAATTAATCAATATTTCGTGTTTTTTTTTTTTTAACACAGTCAGCCCCCACAGCTTCCAAAACCCAGTGGTGCATGTGTACTAACATTATCCAGCTTAACACAGCATTTCAAAGCACTTCAATGTTGTGTACTTACTTGCAAATGAGACTGCATGGTTATGCATCACATGTCATGAGCACCCCAGTATTTAAATCATTAAAGTCATAGAATCAGATATTGTGGAATAGAAGCTGGATTGGTTTGGAGTGAGGCAGAGTGAATTGCCCTAATCGGATATATAATGTATGATGATTTCTGCACTGGCATCAGTTTTGTAGACCTGAGGGAGAATGTAGATTTATCTACAAAATAATAGAGTAGGAGCCAATCCTGGGAACACTGGACGTGAGGCAGAATACACATTGAATGGGAAGCCAGGCCATCACAGGGCACCATGAACACACATTCACACATACATTCACACCTAGGGGCAATTTATCCTAGCTGATTGTTACAAATTCCCTCTCTCAGCACACATCACAGTTCACCACATGACATGTTTTGTTTTGGTTTCACATTTACGCACATTTGTTTGTATTTCCATGTGTTTTTGTTTCGGTCTCTTTTGATTTGTTGGTCTGTTTATGTTCTGTTACACCATAGTACAGTACCTTTGCGAAGTCTTAGCATGCATTTATTCTTACTTTAGATTCAAGCTGAGTTTTGTACGTCTTTGTATTTCCTGGTTTTGGCCCTCAGCGTTTTCTGATTATGGCTTATCTTCATTAAAGGTTACCTACCTGTGTTTTGAACACAGCTATGGACCATTGCTGGATTGCCCTAAATAAAACATGTTCAGTTTGCGCTCTTGTATCCTTCCCTCACATACGGTATGTTACTCCAATCAACCCACTATGTTTTTGTGAGGTGGAAGAAAAAACCTGGAGAACCCGAAGGAAACCAATGCAGACACAGGAAGAACATGAGAAACTGCACAGGAAGTGACCCGAGCTCAGGGTGCAACCAGGAACCATGGAGTGACATGGTATCTTCTCATTAGACATACATTTTCAGTTTGTAAAACTTCTTATAAAACCTCAAAATATTTTTTCCTTATTATCCCTAATCCCCACATTCTCTCTAGCATGACTACAGTTCCAAGTACCGAGAGTAAATTTGGCTGCTTTTGTTTTCACACGACTGCATCTCAGCTCCTGTTGGATTTGTTCACATAGCCATGCATTTTTTCCACCTTATTTTCTTTATAGTGCCACTGAATTCCCTGCACACTCTTTATAAACATCCATTTAGGCCTGTCCCTGTGGTAGAAAGTTGAAATGCGATTGCATATAAAGTCTGCACTTGCATTCAGCCCATACACTGTATTGTATGACATGATGTATTGAGCAAAGCAGAACTGCACCTCTAACAAGCAGTCACCATGCATGAGAAATCTATTTTCATTTCCCGGGAGCGATAAAGCACTACACTGTATCATTTTCTATTGATATGAGAGAGGCAGAATGCATGTCAGTCTCACTCCACAAATAGATGAGTGTAACAAGTAAACAAAGGGATGAAGGCATAGACAGAAACAACAGTAGAGGATGGATTGTGCTTTTATGAGGGCAGATAATAACCAGTGTGCGTTCCAGGGAAAGTGTACATTCCAGGACATCCACCATCCTGCCTTTGCTTAGATGCACAGCCTCTTTCCAAAGCCGAGCGAACTCAGGAGCTGTTTCCTGCTTATAAGATCTCAAAATTATCATTGATAGGAAAACCATTTTCCATTTATAAATGATATTACTATGTTCTACCTTGTACACAGTCGTATAAATAATAATTAAAGCCAGTAGGTGTGTGAAAAGGTATATATAAACTGCTTTTCTGCTCACGATGTTTGTAAAGAGAAGTTATTTGAGTTACTGTGGACTTCTTGTGAACCAGTTTAGCCATTCTCCTGTGACCTCTCTCATCAACAAGGTGTTTCTGCCTGCAGAGCTGCTGCTTATTGGATGTTTTTTGCACCATTCTGTGTAATCTCTAGAGACTTTTGTCTTTTTTGTCATGTTTGACTTTTATTAAAATCCCAGGAGATCAGCAGTTTTTCTTAAATACTCAACACCAGCACTTGTGGCACCAATCATGCCATGGTCAAAGTCACAGAGATACAATATTCCCCTTTCTGATGTTCAGTGTGAACATTACCTGAAACCACTGACCTGTATCTGCATGATTTTATGCATTGCACTGCTTCCACTTGATTGGATAATTGGATAATTGCATGGATACATCACAATTGGATAATTGCATGAATGAGCATGTACATGTGTTCCTAACAAAGTGTATATACTGGACTGCCAATACACAAATACAAGTCACCAAGAATTATTGGCACCCATCATTATATATATATTCTGTACTGCCTTTATTTTTATTCAGAATGATCTGCACATTCACCTTGAATCTTGTGAAGATCACACATATTTTGTGAAGCTTGTAAGATATTAGCAGCGATGAGTATTTTCCTGTAATGTGTAGCACAGGTTCTTGGACTACTCCTGTATGGTGAATCTCCATTCTGTTCTTGCTTTTGCGCATGTGATTATCCTTTACTGAGATGGCCATTGAAACACATTTATTTTATGCTCCTTCATCCATTTTTGCATTGATTGTGATCTACGTACATGTGGGTAAGACATTAAAGAAATGGTGGCTCTGTTATACCGTGGGGGCATTTTGCTGCCATTGTTTGAGTCAACCTGTGCTATTAGAGGAAAGAGTTAATGTAAATCAATAAATTCTAACTGATCACTTTTATACTACGATGAAACATTTCTATTCTGATGGGAGTGGTCTCTTCCAGGATGATCCCGCCCCATCCACAATGCATGAAGCCTGCGCATGATGTAGGATTTTTGGATGTTACATAGTGCATAATCAACATAAGCTTATATAACCAGCCATTTAGTGTGTATGCATTGCTGTTGGACTTTGTCTGGCAGAAATTCAGGATGTGTTTATGGAGAAGAAGTACATGAAAAAGTAAAGGCCATCTAAATCAGTAACTATATCTCAGTAAGCCCTGAGGGTACCTGCAAAACTGGCTAGAACACCACTGTGTTTCTGTTTTGTATTCATGTAATACAATTGAGTGATTTTTGAATATCCATGCATTCATAATTTGCCAGAAGAGAGTGCTTCTGAGTCTCGCTGCATCTTAGTCTGTGTCTGGTTGTTTCTAGGCAATTGGACAACAACCCTAGTAATAAGTTTAGCTGGCCAGTCAGCACACTGTGAATGTGCACATTAAATTGCACATTAAATTGCACATTAAATTATCACAATTATCAAAATATCACTGCACATTAAATTGATCTAAAAGAAGCACTTAATACATTGCAGGATTGTTCAGAGAGGGGCAATGATATAGATTTAGAAGGATCAGTCAACCAAGAAACAAAGCTGATGTGATGTGAGTCAGTCGCAGTGGAAATCACGTGCTGTTATATAGACCCTGTGGGAAATGAACCCAACAATAATGATCCCCAATCGAATCAATAGGAACATGTTTTCTTTCAGTACAACTCTGTAAAAGCAACAAGCGTGTAGTCTTGCCACTCTGACAATGGCAGGAGATGCAACGTACAACATGTGAAACCGACTAAACCAATGACCCCAACCATTTGCTAGCAGTTATTTATGGGACACAGGGTTCATTGGCCTTGTGTGCATTGAATCAAAATAGCAATCTAGGTTGGATGTAACAGCTGAGATGTGTGCTTTTGACTCCATCTCCTGAAGTCCAGTCCTCTCATTAAAGTGGTGAGTGCCTGCAGTTTCTGGCTCTCACACAGCGTGTCAAAAAATCATAGTTAATATGCAAATTTAAAGCTTTTAATAAGAAAGTTACCTATTATACTGTAGACTGTGTCATTGTTTACAGTAATTCATTGTGAATTTTTTAAAGCAGAGAGGTTGAATTCTCAAATCTGGTTGATCAAACGGTACACATTGTCTTTGTATATCAGCACGGCTCAGACAGTAGTTCTGGTTGTAACATGTACATTAGCTTTATATTAATAGACTAATTCTAATTAGTTTCTATAGTTTCTATAGCCACCGTTTCTATAGTAACAGCCCATACACAGGGTCTTGCATGGTGGATGCTTCATGGTAGTGCTGTTGTTTAACTCTAACCCATTAAAACGCTTGATATGTCATTTAGTAATAACTTGTAAAAACACTGTAATCATTCACAAATTGCTTGGGTATTTAAACAGAATAAGACACTTCAAAAGGTGCTAATATATGAAAATAAAACAGGCAGCAATTATGACCTCGCACTTCCCATTAGGCCTTTTTTCACCATCCTGACATCATTTATTTTCATATAACAGTGTCATCAAAAGTGTATTATTCCTTACATAGAGTAATTTCTACTGATTGCCTTTATTGGAAATATTGGGGGGGGGGGGGGGGGCAGGTTCAGGAGAATTATGGGCTTAAAATAGGGTCCCTGGCCAAAAGGTTTGAAAACCCTAAAAAAGGTACCAAATTCTACCTTTTCTTATCACCGTAGTACATGTTTTGTACCTTTAATGTTTATCTTTCACATGGAAATGTGAATATTTGTGTGTACCTTCAATGCGTGTAATTGGCCTTTACAGTTTAGCACACTTTCACATGAGAGTGTATATATTTTCTGTTTTATGTTATGCCTGCTCAGGCTCTACCTTTTCCACACATCCTGAACGTTATTAGTATACTGTGTGATTTTGTCTATTTGGTTTCACCCTGGCTTTCCAATATTTCTCGATCAAAACGATTCCAACAACCGACTGCACAGACAAAGCAAATTCCTCTGGTACTCCAAAAAATGAAACATTTCCAGTATACTGCAGTCTTACTTAAAAAATGAAAGAACTCTCTGCCACAATCTTGAGACTGCATCCATTTTTAATGAACATTCACTAAGCCCCTACAGACATGAATAAACATCAAATACCTGACTGAATAAAATAAATAATCTGTCAAATAATGTATGGTCCTGTAGCAGGCAGCTGTTCAGGGTGTGGTGCATTCAAATAAACGCAGCCATTTTATACATGGTGTCCCAAAAGTCTCCATACATACTGTAGCCGACTATGTTTGCCAGCACCACGTCATTTGTGCCTTTGTCAGTGGATGTTCATGGACATTGTTTGGCAACAATGTTATGTGTGATGTTCTTGCCAGGTTTCCTGTTATAGTCCAACTAAGTATGAGAAACTTTGAAAGACATTTTGCTAAAAAGTGTTAATTTCCCCTTTATATGGAGACTTTTGAGACACCCTGCATAATGATTTTTTTTTTTTAATGGCAAATTGCTGTGGTTAAAGAATAATAATTAACTTCAGAGTAGTAACAGCTGCATCACAGCATTCCCTGTCCTTTTATTCCATATATACAGTATATTTATTATTTTCTATAAATTTGTATATTTTGAACACAAAAGACATATCTTTGACACATTTCTATGCATTCCTTGTTTCATAAGGGTTCTTTGGATTGTTAAGCATCCGTAGCTTCCTAAATGAAACCCTCTTTTTATAGGGTTCTGCATAGAACCTTGCACACAGAGCGTGAAGAATGCTTTAGTGCAAGCAGGGTTGCATCCTGGCTGGAGTGAGATTTATGAATCAGAGGACCTTTTTTGCTGTGCAGAAATGAGAATTACTCAAAATGTGCCTAACGTCATACATCACTTTTTTCTGTACAACTGTTTCTGTTTCTTCCTCACCATGCCCTTGTCTTTGCAGGCTTTTATTATAAATATGTTAGCCTTAAGGTTATCTTTACGTGTGCTCCAAAACAATGACAAAATTGGCACTTAGAAGATATACGCATTCAAAATGTACCATCTCTACCATCAATTCGGATCAACAATTTTGATGACATCATGCTACACTTCAGCTTCTCATCAGATTTTCTGTCCAATCAAACGCTCTCTAGAATCTTAAGTATACCACACACCAACATTATAAAAATCCATGGTATTAACTGTCAAGTACGACTTAGCCCGGATAGTTATCACAAACAAGAGTTACTGTACTGATCACTTTCATATAAGCACAATTTCTCTCCCACTAGATGTTTTATCTGGAACAAAGGTAATATCATTATAACAACAAGTCATTATACATAGAGAACATTAATTGTAAACCAACTCATTGACAAGAATGGCCAATTATACACTTGAAAATTAAAAAGAATTTTTAAAAATTATTAAGGCTATCCCCAGTGGCATACCAACTTTAACTTTTTTTTTTTTCAGTTGTAGATATTAATTATTCAACCATACAAAGTCCCTAGATTTTAGTAAATGCTTGTTCCATTTTTGGTAAACATTTTAATAATAATTTTATAAGAAACTCCATTATTGTCAGATCCAATCTTCCATGTAAATCCAGATGGTTTAAACCTCACCATTTATCATTCAGCATCTGGACATTACCTTATAAATATAAATCTGTTACCTCTACCTCATTTTGGACTGATTTTAAAATGGACATGACAACAAAATTTAACAAAACCATAAGTTTAAAACCATATGATATTTTACTTTGTTTACAAAATCCTTTTTTTAAAAAAAAAAAACAAAACAAAAAAAAAAACCACAAAACAAAATCACATCATTAATCATTCTAATGATTTCAGCAGTTTTACATCCACAAGACAAGAGGAACTAAAAAAAAAAACTCATATATTACCTTCGGTAACACTGATCTTAAGGTATACATTGAAACCCTTTCAAAAATGAGAATGCAAAGCAAGAAATTTATGAAAACAGTAAAAAATTATAAAGCTTTTCAAATTCATGTAACTGCACAAACATTAACTGACATTAACATTTCTTGATTCGATGGAAATTGTGTCAACACATCAAATAACACTTTTTCAAGGTACTTCGCAGGGACTTTAAAAATATCGCCCCTGTCTTCTTCAGTGTCTTAACCCTCTCTCTTCTTAAAATACTTTAGAATACTCATCTGCAATCTTAATGATCCCAACTGTTCTCAAATCTCAATAACACTGGCTGGCACAGGCTACATTTTCGTGAAAGAATGAATCAAAAGTACCTATTTTAGACATGTATATCAAACGATTTGTGTGCACAAACCCTTAAATTTCACAGCAATGTCTTAACCAGTGTTGCGAACTCTCGTGAGACAAATAAGCAACTGCAGCTTCAAAAACAAGCCCAATATTATTATTGCCTCTTACGGCCTCAATGTAAACAGACTCAATAAATGAGCCTTAAACATATTAAACTGAAACCACGTGCAGTTTGAAAAACAAAAACAGAATGTATTTCATTTTAAAAAATCAAACGGCAACAAAGCTTAGGGGGCAGACAGGCACTATCAACTCATCTCGGATCACCTGCGAGCAGAATATGATTAAAGAGATGGAAAAGGAGATTACATAACTGCTATTAGTGTATATGAGTATGTTATGCTTGCTTTTTGTTAGAACCTGTAATAATTGTGGGAGGGCAAAATAAACTGCAGCACTGATATTATTGTGAGGCTGTGAGCAGTGTCAATGCATTGGGGGAAAATAGCGACCATGTCAATTCATTGGGGAAAATGTAGACCATAAATTTAAAAAGTCAGTTGTCAGATTTTCTTAACAAGCAACCATATTTTAAAAAACAAGCCCAAAAAACTGCAACACACGCCTTCAAAAAAAAAAAGTAGTCCAAAATTGCGCATTATAAGCAGACTTGGCAACTCTGGTCTCAACATCTCCGTCTACAGTGACTTATATACAGTGACCTTGTATAGCGTGGGAGGGTATGTGATTGGTACAAGATCCAGCCAATTCAGACTGGTCCAATCAAGAAGTTGCAGGCTTTATTGGTCTATTTAAACCCCACACCTTCTCGATACTGACAGATTTGTGACTATGTTGTACTGTTACGTTGACTTGATATTTAATTTGGCGTAAGACTTACTTGGTCAGCGTGAGAGCTTTCAGGCTGGCATTTTTTGGCAACCCTGGTGTAATAGATGGATCCTTTAATTCTAAGAGTGTTTTCATATTCCAGTTTTTTTCTAATCGAGTTGTTGTTTGTAACTTCTGAGTTCATCTTGAATCTTATCTTGATCTGGGATGGAATCTGTGAATTATGATTTGATGAAAGTTTTTCAACAGTCAGAAAACAAGTGACTCAGAATTTACATGTGTCTCTGATCCATTGTGAATCAGATGCTCACAAAATACCTGAAGCTGAATATTTTTGCATTGTTTTTGTCTGTAGCGAGATAAAAAAAAATAAATAAAAATTATCTTTTTGATCAAACGCTCAATTCCAATTTACATGAGAATTCTTTTGAGTATGCCTGAAAACAATGATAGGAACTATTTTTGCATAAATGAAAGCAGAAAGCTGTGATTGAATACTGCGCAGATAAGAAGCAATTCTGAACAAACGCTAGAAATAAAGCAGCCATTTATTAACCAGTATATTCAGTGCTACTTTTGTGTATCAGTTTGTTCTTTACGTCCTTCTAATTTCATTAAAGTTAGAAAAATGAAGCTATTTTGTGGCTGATCCGTGTAATGATGCAGTTATTTCTCTGGCCCACGGGTATGACTGTGATTAGATTCAGATACTGAGATGCAGTTTAATTTATTCCATTTCTTCTATAACTGTGTACTTCAAAGGCATTCATGGATGGATAATTTTCTCTTGTTTGATGCATATGTTCCTCTTTAGACTTTAACCCATCCATTACTGAGTATTTTTATTCATTTTAAGGATTGGGACTATAATTTTTTTTTTTTCATATATTACCTGCAATCTAAAAAGGATGTAGTGAAAAACAAATATTAATATCATGTACACAGTAATGTACCTGCAGGGCTTTGATAAAAACAACCTTGAGATTTTTTTCATGTTGTGCATTCAGGAAAGATCTACTTAAGCAGACAGACAATTGAGTTGTTTCTTGCTTGGGTCACAGTTTGCATGATGGTTAAAAACAGCCAGCACTCAAAGAAGAGAGAGTTGTCACTATAAATTCTGAGCCTTGCTTAATAAAACAGACATACAGTAGCATGCTGTAGCAAAGTGAACGTGCAGAGGCATTACACATTTTGTAAAACCACTCTCCACAGCAGTACGGCTGCTGCATGGCAGTTTGTTTGTGTTACAGAGGATATGGATCAGGTTTAATCAGCTTTAAATTTCCTCCAGACAGTTCACTTACTGTAATTAGTTTGAAAAAGCTTGATTAACCAGCACCTGTGACACAGGATAGTGAGGAGGGCTTGGAGTTTCTTCTGTTATTACTGTGGGATTATTTGGGTGCTCGGGAGGAGGAGTCGGGGCAGAAGTGAACATTCTGGTTACATCCTGTAACCTTGCGGCTTACTTTTGGAACTCGGCACAGTCTCATTATGAAAACATTGCTGTGATCATTTGCTGAAGCCTGAGAAGGTACATGTTCTGTATTAAAACATTTAGGTTAAAAATATATATGTAAATAGGTGGCTTAGTGGTTATCACGATTGCCTCGCACCTCTGGGGTTGGGGGTTCAATTCCTGCCCCTGCCCTGTGTGCGTGGAGTTTGCATGTTCTCACCATGCTTCAAAGGGTTTCCTCCAGGTACTCGTGTTTCTTCCCCCAATCCAAATACATGTGTTGTATGTAATTGGCATCTATAAATTGTCCGTAGTGTGTGATTGTGTGTGCAATGGGTTGGCACCCAGTGTACTGTGTCGCCTACCTTGAGCTACAAGTTTCCTTGGATAGGCTCCAAGCTCCCCAAGACCCTGTGCAGGATGGATGGCTAGATATGTAAATATACATTAATAAAGAAAGAGTAAAGAATTCAGAAGACAGAACATTTGAATCTGCATGTTTTGTGACAGCTTTATATCCAGTGGCCTCTTTACATCTGAGAAAATGAGAACCATTACTGTAGCACATGGCTAATGAAGCCTGGCCCAGGAAGAGCATAATCAGTGTTTTCAATCCACAAAATGATATTATAGAGTGTGACATTTTACCCAAATTACCCTTTACTATATGTATTTGTTATAGTAAATGATGACAGCGGATATTAGAGTAGATCAGGTCTAAGTGCATAAATCTATCTAAGAGTGGAAAGGGGTACTAAAATAAAGCTTTGTTAACATTTATATCATATTGCTTTTAATGCCAGCTTTATGTCGAAGATTTACAACACTTGTGGCAGTAAGTGTTAGCTCATAATATTCCGCAGCAGAAAGGAGCTGTTACGATCATATTGTCGCCATCAGCAACTCTAATTTGTATTTTCAGTCATGATTTTTATACCACTTATATCAAAACAGGCAGAACAAAATTGGCTGTGGCAGAAATCTTTTAGTTCAAATGGGCAATTATCTTTTTTTTTTTTTTTTTTTTGGAGTGGCATATTTTTGGTTTCAAGAAAACAACACATTTGTGTGCATTTGTGCATTTAAGTGAAGGAAATTATATGCCATTAAATCTGTCAACCACCATGGATAAAAAAAAAATGATTGTAAAACGTTATCCAGACAGTTCGAATGAAGAGAAACAAACAGAACAAAAAAAAAAAAAGCAAAAGCAAAAATCTCTGTAAATGTAATGTAACTGTTTTACCAAACCTCAGTGTGCAACAAGAAAATGTTCAGATATTTAGGCTGGAATGAATACACCAAATTTTGCCTAAGACCATCAGAGGTGCTGACTGACAGCATGAATAATACCCTTTCCTGTGTGACGGATCTTTGTGGCACTACAAAGTGGCGTAGTTGATTAAAGTGGAAAGCAAAATTAGCCTTGCTGTGTCATCACAGACACATCAATGATCTTTCGGGCCTCACCTTCAGGTAAACAAGCTACGGTTCTGAGTTTGTTTTAACAAGGCACTTACATGTGAGCAGGAGTGACACAATCTATTTCACCGCATGAATAGATGAATTGTGCATGCATTATATGATCTAGAGAAAGTGCATCTTCGCACAGTGATAGCCAGTGAATCAAAGGGGGTTTTTTCCGGCAAATACTGTTTCTACTGCAAACCTGCAGAGCCAACTATGGAAGCCCATTTTCTGCCACGTAGAAAAGAAAAAACTGCATCTGATATTCTTCCTTCTCTAGCATGTTGAAATTTTGACTCATCTAAAAACTTTGAATTATTAACTAAAATTTCAGACATTATCTAAAAGAATTTGACTAATTGTTTAAAAATGTTTAATGATTACTGTAGCTGAAATTTCTGACTTGTCTTAACACTGACTTATCATCTCGAGATTTTTAATTATTATCTAAAATGTTTTGATTTCAGTTATCTCAATATGTTTATTATCTCAAATTTCTGACTTATTATCACAAAAGTTTGATATGTGATGATTGGGCTATGCAAGTAGTGAAAATAATGCGTACTTTATAATCTTTTAATCTTAACCTAATTAGCTAGATTTGTAGCTAAGTAACTACTGTAGCTCACTAGCTCACAAGTTAAACTTTACGTAGAAACTCAAATAGTTTATAGGTAAAACATTGGCCCAATATGCAGACTTTTTTCAGGTATGTGCACCTTTCTCACATGTTACATATGAATGACAAGAATCTATTCTAGTTACATTAGTGTAACAGAGGAAGGAAACATGAATGGATGGTGTTTAGGCTAATGGATGGTGTTTAGGGTGATTCCACAATTGTGGTTCCCTTGTAAATCAAAATTCAATGATTTTTTTCCTAATCTTTCAAAATTGAATTTAAGAACGCATCATTGAAAATGTGTTAAGCCATCACAAGCAACACTATCAACGCTTTACAAGGTTTCTTCTGCTGACAGTTTTGCATTTTGCATTTTGCTCTTAAATAATTAGAGTTAAAAGAATAGGGTTGAGATTTTTCACATAAAATGACCATCTAACATGCTCTAATGATGTAATTACATGTTTTTTATAATGTTTATTTATTTATTTATTTATTTTACATTCTCTCTATAATTGGGGTAACAGGGTTGTCCTTTCAAAGAGACATCATTACTCAATTTCATATTGAAATATCTTTGAAAATAAAATAAAAAAAAGAATGAGAGAACTTACTGTTCTTCTTAATTAAATTCAGATGGTGAACCACGACTTTTATGTACTCAGGGTTTAATGTATTCAAGGTAACAGGGTTGTGCGAATGTTATGGAACTAAAACGTAAATTTTTTGGAACCTGTAATGGATGGATATGGATGTTCCAAGCAAGAGATGTTACATGTATTCACACAATACATGCACATATTAATGCGCAAATAATTTTTAAAGTATTTTAATTATAATAGCATTTCAAGGTAAAATATAGCTATAGTATGCAGGGATGGTCATTAATGCTGTTTTGTATGTATAATTATGTAGATGGGTGTTATTAATATAGATAGGTGTTATTAATGTTATAAGTTATTCAGTTAATACTGGACATTAGGTGGGAATACATCCTGAATGGGATTCCAGTTCATTGCAGGTGCAGCGAATATTTAGTATGAAATCCACTTTACTGCGGTAATAATGTCATGATTTTAAGAAACTTTCCAATTGAGTATAGGTTATACTTTAGATGAACTCCCTCATTATTAAGAATAAGTCAATAGTATAATTCAGTCTTCAACTGTTGTAAACTTGTGGGCTGCAACAATTTTAATACCTGAACTTTGGTTGTACTGATTTTTTTTGTGAAATTGAGCCTGCAGTAAATTTCTGCAAGGGCACACATTTAATTGATTTGCACTGCCGTCACCCTGTTCTTTTAATCAAAGAAGCCCCAAATTGTATATTTATTAAGGAAAACAGGGAATGTGCTATATTTAGCTGATTTCAAAGACAAGTCATTTTTGCCACAATTAGTAAATGGAATCAGATTTTTTTGTGTGTGTGTGTTACCAAAGGTTGATCAAACCTGTTATCAAACCTACTCACTCAGTATAAGTGAGTGAATGAGCAGCCTGGTTCTGATAATAGCCCAAAGGCTGATGTTCCAGTGAATGATACAGTAGCCTGACAACCGCATTTTCAAATACCTCTCACATACACTGATTTGTCAGTTTATCAGTACACATACCTATTAAAAGTTTGGAGACACCTTGACTTTTATTTCTGTAATACCATGTTTGATTTTCAATGACCGCAAACACACCTCAATGCTGTGTAAGGGATATTTGGAGAGGAAAGAGCAGCATGGTCTGTAATGAAATGACCTACCAAGTCACCCAGCCTTAATCCAATCAACCCAAATCTAAACAGAGCCGCTCTGGGTGAAGACGGAACAAAAGGTGCGAAAGAGAGGTGTCCAGCCAGTGCCACAAAATTCTGCAAATGGCTGAAAATACTGACAGATTATATGAAGAAAATGTGTGCAACAGTTATAAACTGGGCTGCTACAGGAGATTTCTGGATGATTTTATTTATTTATTTGTCTTTTAGGAATACTTTTAAGGATTTAAAACATAAAAGAGTTGTATTTGTTTAACAAATTTCTTGATTATGGCATAATTCAGTATGTGTTATTTCATCATGTTGATGTCTTTATTATTTGCCTCTTCTAGGAGTAGATGTATCCAAACTTGTCTAGTAGTGAATCTATAAGTGTGGTATTATTTGTCCTCTTCTAAACCTGATACAGTTTTTCATATCTTGATATGTGATGTGTTTGTACAAAAAATTTAGCAAAAGACTATTTAATATCAGTGCACTTAACTTTAACAATTTACAAGGTAATTCAGTAAATCTGTGGTCTCTAGTTTAATACAAGTTATTAAAAGCCTAAAAGAGTTGAACCTAATTTCAGGAGTGTCACGGATTTCCCCTCGCGCTGAGTGCCCAAAGTGCAACAGCGACAGGGTTTTCAGTGACCATTTACTTTTGACACGTGTGTTTTGTTTTGGTTTCTGTCCTGTCTCCACACTTATGTTATTAGTGGTCATCCTCAGGTGTCATCATTATTTACAGCTATTTATGTTACTGTACCTTTGATTTCATTATTTAAACCCCTCGTGTATTTTTGATTGATGCAAAGTATTGAGTGTTTCAGTGTTTTCCGCCAGTACTCTACAAAGCCGTTTTGATCTTTGTTCTCGCTCCATGATTTTGATCCGGTTTTCGTCCTGGCGTTATTGATTCTCGTCTAAGTCTTGTTTATGTCCGTTTACCGATCGTCTGACTCCTCGCTTGCTTTCGACTACGTTTTTGCCTTCCGATTTGGATTTGTCTGCCTGCCTCTCTTCTAATAAAGCTTTAACTGCATTTGCATCCGTCTCAATATCCTTTACATGACAAGGAGTAATTGAGTAAAAATGGACACTAAGAAGTTTTAGGCACAGCATCCAAAAAAAACAACAACAAAAAAAAAAACATAATTTCCCATTAACTTGCTTTCAACACAATTCCAGCCCAAATACAAAATAAAACATCATTTGCCTAACCATGTCTAATTTCTCATTAAATGTGATTGGATTGGAAATTAGCATGAAACTGACCAATCATCAGTCAACTGAGAAATGATCAAAGCAATGAGATTAAGAAATTCCTACCTTTTAGCATAGAGCATGTTTTCCAAAATAACTAAAAAATTTAATTCTGGCTTTATATATTTTTGCTCCACCCCTGATAGTAGCTTGGTTAAAGTTCTGTACTAACTACCAGAAGGTCGTGAGTTCAGATACCATGACTGCTCCAGGAGTACCGCACAATGCCGGACCCTGTGCTTTCATCCCAACTTCCTTCTAAATTGGAATAAGCATTTTCAAAGTAACCAAGAAGCTTACACCTAGTGACTAGATGGTTCGCATCGGATTCATTTCTCTTTTTTTTTTTCTAAAGAATAGTCAAACGTCTGCACTTTCACACTTTTCACTAATTTTTCAGTTCATCAGGAACTACATAGAGGTATATAAACATGGAGGGGAAAAATGATAGTGCTTGCAGTGGTTAAAAAAAATAAATAAAATAATCAAAAACAAGCTAGTTTGAATGTGTCCCAGCATGAAGCAGAGTCATTGTTGCCACCTCAAGCTGATTATTTTTCCTTTTATTCCTTTTATATCACAGCAATTTGCCAATGATGACAATGTTTTATTTATTAAAGAATGACATCGTACATTTGATCAGGTTATAGTTGATGTTATGGAACGTCCATGAAACAAGTTAATTCCGGTTATCACATATCACATTCCGGTTAAACACGTCACATGGGTTTCATGTTGAGCTTTTCCATTCTATAATCTGCATTGTTGTCTATTTAATCTCATCTTTAAAAAAAAAAAAAGGAAAAAGAAAAGCTTGTTTCTAAAAAAGGAACGTGTTTGTCTTTCATCACTTCCCATTTCACAGAATGTCATTTGTTTCTGTGATCAACGACAACAGGTAGGAAGATGGAGTATTTGTTCTTAGCGTCATTTTGCTAGTGTTTGGCTCATATATCAAAGGCCTTATGAGCCACTTCACTTTCACTCATATTGATCCGTGCTGTCATAAATCTGTGCTCCAGGTGGTGGTGGCTCTGTCGGCATCCAGCGCACGTCCATGATTAAAGATGATTAGATTAGCATATAGGAACATCATGTTACAAGAACTTAGACAAAGAAATAAAAGCATTTATCTTCCGAATTACCTCAGGTGTCACCCTTTAATCCTTACAGCCCTAGTTTTGTTTTTACAACATTTTTCACTTCCATTATTTTTAGGCTCCTAATATTTCAATTCTAAAGGAGCCAGATGTTACCATGAATTATTATCGCAGAAGTGGGAACATTGCTAACAAACAAAAAAATAATAATCCAAGCACTCAAAGAAAAACTAGAACTGTAGCACATAAGTCTGTCAGTGAATGAGACAGTTCCATGTTAACAGCATAAAAATGAAATGAAAAATTTCATAAATCTGAAAAAATTAGAGATAAATTCATTGTTGCCATATAGCAGCACCATGCATTAAAGGGTTAATTTTCTCATCTGTTAGGAGGGAAATTGTACTCTCAACTCTCCCCTAAAGCAGTCATAAAGAACAGCTGATGAAATTACATTTCCAACATTTTTTTTTTTTAAAAATGCACATTTAATTATGCCATTTCCTTGCCTGCATAATGTATGAATTTACTTCAAACTTAAATAACTTCCTACATTTTGCAGCACACTTTAAAGTTTGTACTTTTTGTTCTCTAATTCTCACCTGCCCTATTTTCACATACACATCAACACACACCAACACACACACAGTTTATTTGAGCAAGTATTTTTTTTAAATGATTTATAAAACCATATCAAGTGCTAGAGGACTCTCTAAGGGGGTTGTCAAAAATGCACTGTAAGTGCCAGGATTGCTAGAAATAAATTGTGAATTAAGTTAGTCTTGGTTGCAAGCTTCATTGCTTTCCAGCTGAGCCATGCTAAAAGATGTTTTTAACATTGCAGGGTGTTCTATATGAGCGACCTGGCCTTAAATACAGCAGTGATTTTGCTCCTTTCTCCTCATTCTTTTTTTATTTTTTACATCCCCTATTTGGTGTTTCTATTTTTTACCTTGTGAGTGCATAGAAAATAAATTGCTAGGACAAATACTGAGCTCTTAAAAAAAAAAAAGAATATTTATTTAACAAAATGATTCATAAAGGAGTTATAAACATTGTTAACAAAAAGGAGTTATAAACATTGTTATAAGGTTATTTAACCAATATCTGGATATTTTTCACTAATATTATTTTTAATATACTGCATTGCCAGATTTCTTTAATGCTTGAAGTGAGTAAAATTTTCTACCAGAACATACTGTAAAAATATTTTTCCTTGTCAAAAAAAATCTTGAATCTTTATCATCAAATGTGTTACATTTTTCACATTCTGAAGATACATTTTAAATTAATTTGGAATAAAATGTAACTTTTATTCATAATAAGACTATTAAGCATATTTATAGACATAATTTAGCTTAAAATGATCAACAAAATGATTAATAAATGAAACAAAAAATTAAGCTTGAAATTTGTAAATAAATAAATAAATAAATAATAAAGTCTAGAAATGGGCTTAATTCTAAATTTCTTTCTATACAAGATAAATTTCTCTCTTCTAACTTGCTGTTAAACTATATTTTTATATTGTATGATATCCATACAATTACAACTTAAAATTAGATTAAAATTAAAATGTAATTAAAAACTTGCCTCACACCTCCGGGGTCCGGTTCCCGCCAGGGCCACGTGTGTGCGGAGTTTGCATATTCTCCCCGTGCTGCGGGGTTTCCTCCGGGTACTCCGGTTTCCTCCCCCAGTCCAAAGACATGCATGGTAGGCGGATTGGCGTGTCTAAAGTGTCCGTAGTGTATGAATGGGTGTGTGAGTGTGTGTGAGATTGTGCCCTGCGATGGACTGGCACCCTGTCCAGGGTGTACCCCGCCCTGTGCCCGATGCTTCCTGGGATAGGCTCCAGGTCCCCCCCGCGACCCTGAAAAGGAGTAAGCGGTTGAAGATGGATGGATGGATGATATAAGAAAATAATGATTGTAATTTTCTAATGATTGTAACATATGTTACATTTGCTTACATTTAAGATGTTTTCACTCATGGTATTGTTTTTTGGAGTGTGTTGTAATTTTGTTTATTTTTCTAATAACTGGAGTTTAAATGGGACCTATTGTGGTGTTTGAACATAAATGTGTGTTGGCAGAGTGTGTATGCAACCTCCCAACAATGGTAAAAATCCACTCACTCCTTTTTTAAATTCCCCATAAACAGTGTCTCAAAATGTGCCGTTTTCATTTTCGGCCCTAACGTGACATAACGTTGGAACAAGCCCCGCCCAGGGACTATTAGCATAGATCCTTCCCTGAGTGAGCTGCACACCGTCCACCATGTTCTCCATGCTGGAGTTGCTACAGTGATAAGAAGAATGTCTCAGCTTCGTAAGCTTTGTAAGTGTTGGCTGTACGAATGAACATAAGAGTCTTCATGAACTCCTGGCATCAGAACCACTGAAGAGCTTGTTAGCAGATTCCACAGCTAATGTAGTATCTGAAGCACGAGCTGTTCTCTTCCGGAAAGGGGGAGGGGAGCAGCAGTTCATTTGCATTTAATGATGTGTTTTTGCTTCCACCCAAAAAGGGGCATTTATAGCATGGTATAATAAATGATCTGTGTGGTATTTTGAGTTGAAACTTCACAGACACCTGAGACTTCTATTACATCTTGTAAAAGGCTTAAAATAGGTCTCCTTTAATATGAGATGTTAAGTAGTGAACAGAACTTGAAGGATTGGAAGACGTTGTTGTTACAGCCAGCCACTGAGCAGAGCAAACATCATTAATCTTGTGTTGCTTCCTCTTCTTAGCTTTTTACCCTCTTGCACCAACACCACCAACCTGACAGATCTGGTAACACTTGTCAACAGCAGTCATCTTATTGTTATTCCTGATGTATGTACAACTGCTGCTAAACTTCATTGTAGCCTCCATTGCTGAATAGTGCTAGTGAAGGTTCCTGAATGCTGAACAATTATTACAGCTGTGTCTCTTTGCATCCTAGGCAGTGAAAGAAGCGATAATGTCTGACAACCACGACAATGCCTGAGCCTAATCTTCTGCTGTAAACAAAAAGCCAAATGAATCTAATGTTGTGGAGGCAGCAGGTGTTCCCTGGTGATTGTATTCACCCTGGCAGCCTTTCGTGGTTTATCAGAGCCCTGTCAGGCAGAGGTGGGTGGGCACAGAGGAACAAATGCAGCTTTTTTACAGCATCGAAGTCAGGAACGCTCGTCTTTACAGGCAACAGATGGCACAAAAAGGTTAAAATATGTTTCATTTCTCAAAGTAAATGGCAACAGGAAATGAGCAAGGTGTACATGCAGTCTGACTTTGAATCACATTTGCACATTAATGCTGAATCCCTTGTGTTTGGACACAGGACAGACAAACCAACTAGCATCAACACAGATCCACAGTGTCACCAGGATGCTGCTGTGCCATCAGGGAAGATCACAAAGCAAAGAGAGGGAAGATGGAAAGGTGGTGTTAGCATGAGTTCTGGTTAGGGTAATAAGGCAGATTATGGAAGGAAGCAACACCCCCACCCAAGTGAGGAGAACAAACACTACAGTATACATGCAGGACATCACACAGACTCACGCGTAACTATGGGCAAGTTGGTGTAGCCAATCCACATATTAGCACGATTCAGGAGGTCAGAGGAAGCCCACGTGGACATGTTAACATCAGAGTAAGATTTTAATCTGAATTTAAGATTCAGGACTGGCTTACTTGCTATTAATTATGCAATCAGGATATGTATTTCATTGTTTTTCACTCATTCATCTTTAATAACCACTTTGTCCTGGTCAGTGTTGAGGTGGGTCTGGATCCTATCCTGGTGCAAGGCAGGAATACACCCAGTTCATTGCAGATCTTACACACACACACACACACACACACACACACACACACACACACACACACACTTTTGCCCACTAATTCACCCCTAGGGGCGATTTAGAGTCTTCAGGTCACCTACTGGCATGCAAGAACATGTTAAATTTTCTCAGAGTGTAACAGGAGTTCAGGATCAAACCCCTGGAGTCGTGAAGCAGAAACACTACCTGCTGCACCACCACTTCGCCCACGATTACTAATTCTGTAACATGTATTAGTGATAGACTGCACACACTCAAGGCAGTAAAGCTGTATTCTACAATAAAGCAGTAAAGCATATTTTCTACAATAATACGAACTGAATGCAAGATTCCCTTGGGTTTTTACATCTCGTGAATTCTTAGCCTCATTTGACCACCTTAGAAAAGACAAAATAGGTTTAAACACATTTAAAAAAAAAAAAAAAAAAAAGAGCATTGCGATTTTAAACTAATCAGATCAGATAAAGCAATCACCGGAGGTTGCCTGAATCCCATTGTGATTGGAGCTCAGCAGGTGTAAACACAAGCTATTCTGGCTGAGATTAAGAGGAAAGTAATCCATTAAATAATCTAGAAAATTATCCCTAATTAATATTTTTAAAAAGACACAGCAAAGACCCTCCTGCCATGCTGACAGCTGGTAGACTTTCAAGCAGTCTATCTAGTTAGCCGGCATGTTATGTATGAGAAATGAGGTCTGTTCACAGCACATACAGATGACACGAACATATATAAACAGCCAGTATAAATGCAAGGAGTGTAACTAGGGCTATAAGTTATTTATACCACAGCACAGGTGAATTCTCTAATCGGATTGGTCAGACAGTAGTTCAACTGAAAAGAAAATCACATGATTATATTAATGTGCTCATCCTAATATCTTTTGTTTCTATAGTAACAACTACTACACAGAGACTTGCATGGCACTAGTCTAAATCTAATAATAAATATTAATAATGTGTTATTTAACAAAGAAAAGCATGTAAGCATAGATATGGCAACACTTTGTATGGAGACATTTATGTATATTAACATTTATGGAAGGAGTCTCAGCATTGGCCAGTTGCTGTCATAGAGGAAGAATAAAATGCCCCAGAATGTGCTGTTATTGGGAAATATCTACTCTGGGATGGTAACCATAACAGTTTTATTCCTTAATTAGATATGCTGCTCTGGAAAAGAGATAGTAGTAATTAGATATGCTTCTCTGAAAAAGAAATAGTAAGAATAAAAAGAAAGTTTTATTCTTTAATTAGATATGCTTCTCTGAAAAAGAAAGAGGTGCAGAATTTGTAAATTAACTGGGAAACTAACCCAAGCTATTTACAAGATAAACAGAAATAAGTAAGTACTAGAAATAAGGATATTTAGACAGATTGAACAACATCCAAAATGATCGAAGCAGCAGACACATAGAACTCTTGCCTTGTTATTTTCCTAGGTTGAGCAAGCAGGCATTTACAGTCTTTGTGTCATGAGATTTTGGAGGGTATGTTGGGGTAGAGTTAGTTATGGTGGGTGATTTGATTTTCTGAAAATGCCAAGTGGCATTATGCTTACCGAGGAGCAAGAATAAGTGCTTGATATAGTTTTGCTTGTAAAACATCCAAAATTGAATTAAAGTTACAGGTCAGGTGAAGCCAATTTCCAAGCTCTGTTGGGGGAAGAAGAAACCACTGCATAAAATGAGGCGTATAAAATATGATGTCCTGAGTGACAATTAGCCATTTTGTTCTTTTCAGAAAGAAGAGAAAGCAGACCACCATCTTATTTATATCGGCTCATGCTTTAGAGTTCACGACTTCCACAGAGTTAAATTTTTATCCAAGTTAAGTCCAATTAACCACTACTGGAAACCAGTTTCCATTTAAGTTAATTGAGCAACACAAAGTCATCGTCAATGCTGATACATTGTCTAGAGTTGTACTAATGCTGCAATTAGGTGGTCCTGGAAGATTGTACATTTCACATGGTTAACTAGTAAATACATGTACAATTTCATTCTGTTTAGAAGCTTGTTGAAAGATATTTACAAAATACAGGGGGAAAAAAACAGAAATGCTTGTGCTTCGTGCAGTTACACAGGAACAAGTGAAAGTCAGTAGGTAGAAGCAAATGGAGCTAAAGCTGAGTCATTTATGAACAATCCAAAATCAGAGGCCGTTTGAGTTTAGTTTTAGTAAAGTCTGGGTTTTCGGTCTCAAGAAGGCAGATTGGTTTTTAGCAGGTTTCATTGCCATGGTAACTTACGCTACATGGCTAACCTGGTCCAGAGCAGGTTTTATTCTGGGTAAGAAAACTCTAACCCAATTTGGACCAATCAGCTGTGAGCAAAGTGATATTAATCTGATGTGCGAAAGTTAACCCTTTAGTGTTTGTAGCGATGGCTTCACCATTTGTGGAGAATCCTGTGGAATTTTGGAGCGAAAATAATAAGAAGGCACTTTAAAGGGAAAGAACCTCTGCTGGTTTCTTGAGAAAAATCTGACACGCCAAAGCCACGCACTTACTGTACCGCAAACTGTATTACACTGCAGTTCTTTGCAAGTGGTACATATTTGCATGCCGTGACATTATTCCTATCCTAATATATTTTCACAAATTGATATTTTATTAAAATGTAATTAAAATAATTGACATTTATATTAAATGAAATTACATAAAATATGATAGGGTTATAAGTTTTCAATTCAAAAAGTAACCCCACCACACACACACACACACACACACACACACACAGACAGAACACTATTGGCTGTTTGCTTTAAACATCTGGCTTTTATGTGCACGTGCACCCTGAGTAAACCTTGATTCAGAGTTAAAACCTAGGTTAATTGAGAAAGTTGGTAATAAGCATCATGAAACCTGTTAACCTTAATTAACCCGAGTTAAATTCGTTTAGTTTTGCCTTAAAACTTAAAAAAAAAAAAAAAAAAAAAAAAAAAAAAAAAAAAAAAAAAATTAAAACTTACTTTGCAACTCTGAGTTTGTTCAACTCTCTTCATGAAATAGGCCTCAGCAGACAAAATCACAAACTTGCAAAGCTGGGTAATCAAAATGTAGGACAGAAGCAAGTACAAAATAAAAAAAGCAGGATTAACAAACAAATGAACCCAATACTCAAAAACAAACACTGGAATGGAAAAGCATGTTAAAATTAGTTTGTGAACGAACTGATATTAGTACAAAGAAGTAAATGAGGGTTAAAACAGGTGAGTTCAATAAGCAGGTGACTGAGAGAAAGATAATGTGTGGACCGGATTGGTCTGGATTTGTGTATTGTGACAAACAGCTAGATTTTTTAATGCACTTTTAGTATAACCACTTTACTAAAATTCCTATAACCTGCCAAACTATAATTATTTACAATCCTATTCACATCAAACAGCTATTCCAAAAAAAAAAAAAACTACCTGAAAATAGCTGAAATATCTCAATTATACCTTTAAAAAAATGTATACTGTCAGTATCACCAGTTATCAAGGACAGAAATGATGAAATGTTGTCTCGTAAAATTGTATACATCATCCACAATGCAAAGTTTTCCAACTGTAAATTGGAGTGAAATTTCTAAGTTGGAAACTGCATGTTTCCTACTGCAGCATTAGGCAGGAAACACAACATAAGCAAATTTGACTGGTAATTGAGCTGATTGGCGGAATCAGATGCATTAAGTAAAGAATAAAACATTTGCAGGCATTCTGACGTAAAAAATTATTCCCTCACCATCCTCCTTTTCCTCTCTCTCGCAAAGTTAATAAAACAAGAAATGCAGTTTGACCTGATTCCAAGAAACCAAGAATTCAGCAGCATTGTGATATAAATCAGAAAGTCTGATTCTTTTACGCACTTACTAAGTTTAGCCTGAAATGAATTGCAGTGTAAGGAAGTCCTATTTGATAGACAGCCTCCCTATTAGTTACCTATTGTTTGTTGTATGGAATATTGTAGCTCGGAGACAATAAAAGTGATAAATTGGCCATTTAGGTTTTTCTGTCAGATTTTTGGCAGTCACCATCAATCTAAAGACACATTTGCACTCGATGTTTAATGAAACAAGGACACACAGTCAGCTGACCCGTTTTTGTCACCTTTCAATTCTGCAAGCTCAGTTGAACTATTTTATCAGTCTTTTAATGAGATGTTAATTAAAGCACGACAGAATGTTAAACATCGCATGCACTCTTTTAACCTCTTGAGTTGTAATTGGCGCTCATGAATTTATATTCCACAACTTAATGTCTTCAGTGAAGTCGCAGAGGAACCTTCAAGGACAGCAAAGACTTTATTAACATTCAGGAAGAGCTGTACTGCTTATATTCAGCTAATCAGATATGTAAAGAAAAAAGGAATTTTTATTGATACCGCAGTCCTTTGTTCGATTAATGGATCAGATTGAAATTCACTGATTGCTTGGAAATGATACACAATATCAGTGGAAGAATGATGGGATTACCATTATGTGTCGTGTTGCGTTATTTATTGCGCGTAATGATGGAGCTAAAGAAATACAGCAGGATTCAGCCAAGTGATGAGCCAAGGATCTGTCATGCTTGTAATAAATCACAGGTTGGAATTTCTCCATTTTATATTTATGTACCCACAGCGAGCGAGAACAGTTTGACAGGATTATGTAATAATAATAGGTAACAAAATCAAAGGCAGTAATATTGCTATGCTGGAATCACATGGTCTCTACGATATTATTTTTATGAGCACTTTCACACCAAGCCTGACATACACTCAGTTTGTAAAGAGCATCCTCTTCATGGTGGCAGTCAGCCATATTTCAACAGCTTAGGTGTTTTAGACCCCATAACTCACAACACACAGTCACGGTCTCAAGCTGTCCTGTCCAGATGGGACAGACTCTTAACGGTTACAGATATGGCATGCTTACTCACACTAATGGACCTAAAATGGAGGATATGCCCATGAAGAGCATGAAAACATGGAGCAGGGACACAGCAATAGACGATTTAAGTCTCAGCGCTGCCATTGTGCAACCTTTGGAGCATTTTCTCAAATGCTACATACTGTACGTGATGACCTTTTTTTCTCACAGAACAGAGAACAGATGGATATTTTAAGACAGTTTGAACAGTGGGGATTTTTAAATGATTCAAAATTATTATTCCCACTGACTGCAAGAACAGACCTGCAGCGCAAAGCATTAGCACGGAGAATACTTAATGTTCGTCATATTTCCATCCAGAAAGCATTTTGCTTTGGCCATTTATTCTCTGACCGCATTTAAGGGCACTGCAAAGAACACTGACTCAGTAAACCATGTGCTCACTTTTTTTGATGGACCTTATTTGGTGTTCTTATGCCCTGGGCAAAGCTGTTGTCTGTGTTTTCATCCCACTGTGTACCTACCATGCCCTCTATTTTTGTGACCTACAGAGAGCTCGTGGTAACAGCCCAGAATAGAAAGTGCTGCGTCATTGCACTGCTGAGCCGAGCAAAAGCGTTAACATTAACCGGGCATGGGGACAGTGAACTCGCAGGTCCAGGGTGACCTTGGCCCAGGCAAATTCAGATACTGCAGTGCTCTAGGGTTTCACATAAAAGAGGAGGGGGAGGAGGAGGGTAAATATTCTCTGAAATACCTGATAGCGCTGTAGATGTTCATCAGCCCCAAATATCCAGCCAATTACTGTATTCAGCATTAGTGTTCATCAGGTGTCCATACATCAGGTGATGTGTTTTTGTTATTGTGTTCTCAGTCCTCCACCTTTTAGTTCAGTCTATTATCTATGTCACTTGTGTCTTATTATAAGTTAAACTATAACTACAATACTAGATATACTATAACCACACTATACTGTATATTTCACACTGTATGTAATTTTTTATGTTTGTGTTCTTAGCATGTTCTTTTTCATGTTTGCTGCCATCCTATACTCCCAGATAGAAACGCTTTAAACGTACATAACTGGACCTTACAGTGTTAATTATATACCTTAAATTATTTTTAAATGTATAATGATACATACTATAGGTATAAAAGATGTACCGTTGATGGTACCGCCCCCAGTAGAAATGCAACCTGGTACCTTTATTTATGAGAGTGTAGTTACCTTGTGTGAGACTCCCAGTCAAGTGAAAACTCCGTCAGATGTCTCAACAATGCTGAGATGTCACCTGATAAAGCTGTCTTTATCAGGTCATTAAAAGGACATCTATAAAAAGACGTCCCTCTAAGTCTAAATTTGGTCTTTTTCAGGCTGTTTCAACGACTTGAGTTCAACCTTATTTCAACCAGGAATTTATGATTATATACTATATTTATTATATTGTCATATCATCATATTATATTCATAATTACTCTCAAAATAAGATGATTGACAAAAAAGTACCCATAAAACATTTATTGACACTTCAGATACATCTGCCAGACCTTCCAGGGGCATGTTATTGTATGTACAATAAAAAACACTTCAGAGTTTTCTCTGAGCACGTCTTGAGTAGTAAAAGCCAGATAACATCAACAGACTTACACGCCACTCCGCCACACATCCATTGAGGAACTTCAGTCCTTGGAAACAAAAAGAGGGAATTTCATACTAGTCAGGTTATAACTTTGGAATTAATCAAATTAATTCAAAATAAATTACCCAGTGTGTCTGTCACTCTCTGTTTCATTCTAAGGTATGCACTTCTGCCTGCCTTTTTCACTACTCCCAACCAATCAGATAAAACCAGCCACTCTGGCTTTCTTTATCACATGAATTTCATATCCTGTGGTTGTGTGTGTGTGTGTGTGTGTGCGCGTGTGTGTGGCATATGGCATATTTTTAACATATTTATATTTATATAAATATATTTAAGCTTTTGAACAGCAGTGATTACGTTCAAAAATGTTCAGAAAGACTAATTCGGACAACACGTTTTCAACGAGATATTCCCCACTTGCTTCAAACTGAGCTTATTTTCATGGCTGTGTTAGAGCTATATGTGGTCCGAAACAGACGCCCATCATGGGATAAATTTGGACCAAATCAGACGGACTAAACAAAGCCCAATTTCCAACAACTATTTTTGGAGTAAATAAAGGCCATAATGGGCTGACCAGATTTAGCCCAAAAAACAATGTCCATGGACATCTGGTGCTTGGTGGGTAGCAATTAAAGGTAGTGAAAAATCTGCTCAGAATCCACTGTGAACATAATACAAGACTGTATAGATATGAGTGTGCATTTTGCTAATAAGATAAATGATAATGAAACCTTTCTTCAAAAGGTCTGTTTAAATGTTTTCAGCACTGTGAATGTGCTGCAAATTGCCAATGAAACCTTTACCCTGGCAGTAACATCATATTGTTAAGCATTTGCTTGTTCTCGGACACTAAGGCATCATTTACACATAATTACTCATTATTCAGACTTAAATGGTATAATTAAACATTACATTGACAGAGTTAGAAGCAGCAATATAGATAAATTCTTTATATCTATCATCAGTAGCCATGTCAGTTCTGATTCTGTTATCTGCTACAAGCCCAAAATTTACTATATGATTAAGATATATTTACTGTACTACATATACTGTAATACAGTAGTGCACCACAGTATTTTACTACATACTGTTCATAATTCTCACACACACTGGACAGTTATGTAAACCTAAAAACCGTCTACAATAATAATAATAATAATAATACATAAGTTAATGATTTGATACACAGCTCCCAAAGCTGTCCTGAAAGCGATTCAAATTCACATAGAGTGACTCACACTGTAATATGCTCTCTAATATTGAACCTGATAACAGCTTTCATTTCCTTTTGTTTCCTCAAGAGAATAAGCTCTTTTGATGGACTGAAAGCTACTTATCCAAGGGCGGTTCATGTGTGCTTATGGATTAAGTCTCAGAAGTGTTGGATGACATCAGCGTGAAAAAGATACCCTCTTGTAGGGGATATTCAATACTTAGAAATGCCAAGCTATGTATCACCAAACAGTCTATAGAGGCATGGTAAGTGATTATAAAACACATTATGATGTCGGCCATTGTCCGTATACAGTGATATCATTTGTAAGAACCATATTCATGAATAAATTATCAGACTTGAGGGATTATTTTATGTTTATTTGTCCATGGGACTACTGGGTTTGAGCCTGCTATTTCACCTTATCATCTGGGCGTCATAAGGTCATTGCTTCATAACAATAGCATAAAGACAGAAAGAGAGAGAGAGAAAAACAAAAGCTTTGTGGTTTATCTCAGCAGTACATCCCCATTTCACTGTACACTACAAGCCAAATTGGACAGAGGCAAACTGTGCTTATCCTTTACACATTTTAGCATGAGCATGCCTCTATCAGCTTAGGCAGCTGTTTGTATTTATCTCAATAATTTTCCTTAAGGATGGGGTTCTCAACTCCTGCCATGGCAGATTATGCAACATATTCAACTCATGACCTAATCTAATTGAAAGGGCTTAACATAAACTTAACATAACTTTAAGTTAAACCCTTTAAGGGGCAGTTTGAAAGTTTTATAATAATATATTTGGTATAATAATCATACTTTTTGTTGTTGTTGTTGTTGTTGTTGTTGTTGTTGAAAATCTATTACTGCTAGCTTTTTCGTTTTAGTTGATTTCTTAAATTTTTTAGGCCTGGAAATATTCTCCACCTGAGCCGAAGAAGAGCTGATTTGCACTGGACCTGTTTCCTAAAAGGCAACTCATGAGGCACAACTGAACACCATCCCACTCCCTTTGCAATGTTTGCACATTTCTGTATTGACTATCTGCATTTTTGCTGCTACTATATAGTATTTAATTTCTTGTCACTGCTATACTCTACCTGGCTGCTACCATATATGTCCATATATGGTATGAGTTTATCTGCTTATACTATGTCATAGTATGTTATGTTTACACTCACGGCATTTTTATTATATTGTTATTCTTTTGCACTACCTGTTATATCTTCCACACTAGAACTGTGTACCGTGGTCCTGGAGGAACATTGTTTCGTTTCACTATATATATATATATATATATATATATATATATATATATATATATATATATATATAGATAGATAGATAGATAGATAGATAGATAGATAGATATAGATAGATATAGATAGATAGATAATATTACCCCCAAAAAGCCTTTCACACAGGTGTTTTTGTACATACTATAAAACGTATGTGAATGAAATGTGACAGCAACTGAAAACACAATTGTTTTTATTTCATCTTCACAATGATCAGACATTTTGCCCTCTTCCTATCAGCTTAAAACCATATGAGCAATATGGCCAATATGGCTAAAACATGTATGAGACCAGATGTGACCAGTGTGCCAATTGGCATGCTGATAAAGTGCATTAGAAATGCAACAGTGTAGAGTCAGGGATCCGTTTGATCTCTGTCTGACCTGTTTTACTGAGCCCTCTGATCAAAGCCAGCCAATGTGAATGAAGTCAGTAGCGAAGACTGCATTAACTTTATGCGCATAGGACCATGCTCTGTTGAGTTAAGCCTGTGCAGTGAGGATTTTATACCAAAATGTTGCACAACAGTATTCTGACCTTTAAATTTTCTTCCTAAAAAGTGTGTTTTAGTTATGAGTGTTTCTGACTTTGGCCCTAAGCACAAACTTCTTGCACAATATAGGCTTGCGCAAGAACCAGTGATAAGTGCAGTGTTAGTAAATTAAATTAAAAGTGTGAAAAAGTAGCTTTGTTTTGTATCTTGTGGTCACATTAAATTGTGTACAATAGCATGTGTTTGATCAAGTCCTATTTTATAAGCTGCTGAATAATGAGAGTGTTAAAAATAAACCATATTTGTAATGATTAATGCTATAACTACTGCTATAACTACATAATGCTAAATTAATGCTATAACTACATAAAACTATTCATGCAACAATATACTGGCAAAATACTATACTCTTGTTAGATGCTTTCTATCCTCACATTCTTATATCTTCATGATAGTCTTTTTTATTTTTTATTGTATAGGCGCTGTTTTATTTATCAATTTCACTCATTCATTTCAGCCTAATCACTTCCAGAAATCTGGTTGCAGCCGTTGATAGCTAGGTATTTCATTTCTGCCCCTAGTCAGTTCAGGTATTTCATGTAGCTCAAGCACACCTGGTGCAATTAATGAAGCCCTTGATTAGTTGCATCAGGTGTGCTTGAGACAATACCTGTGTAGGATAAGCAGAAAATGGATGGATGGATAAGCAGAAAATGGATGGATGTATAATTTAACACTATCTGACCAATTATCTGACCAAGAATTGAGAATTTAGCAGCACTATGCTATAAACTGTAATAAAACACAAGAAACTCCAGGTGTGCAAAAACATTTCACTGGCAGTATATACATTATATATAGTATCTATAAAGAGTTATGTTCTGCACAGGAGTTAGTTAGTGTATAGATTATATAGTAGGGTTTGAAAATTAAATATTAAAGGAAAAGTTTGTGCAGAAAGTTTACACAAGGTTCTGCATTATCTCACATGTAATCAACCAGGCACTGAAAGTTTGGTGTCTGCAATTTGCTTCTTTAGTAAACTGTATCTTTGTATCTAATGGGGCTAAAAAGTAACAGGTAGCTCATACATACCATTTTAGAAGTGTGTAAACTGCATAATTAAACCTTTGAATGCACAAAATTAAGACCTGTTTTACAATTTCTGACACTGTTACACTGCAGCATGCAGTATCTCCTTGAGTTGTAATGCATGACTCGTTTCCCTTTGATCAGTTTCTACAATATATGTCCATCTGGGAGATGTGTTTCAAAAGAAATTCAGGTGTTAGTAGAAAGTACAGATGTTGGAAGGAAGTGCAGATGTTCAAGAGATGCAGATGTTAGCTTCAGTCCCAGTGCCACTGTGCATCTGTCACATGGGCGAGTAGCACTTAAGCAGTCGTGATTGTTTCATACACATAGAGCTGAAGCACCTTCAAGTTTATTAAAGACTGTCACACCCCCAGATGGAGCGTGGACAGAAAAGGCGGGGGAGAGTAACAATAGGCATGTTGTTGTGGTTGAGGAACTGACAGGGAAACAACATGGAAGACACTTTTAATCTATTCTCGACAGGACTTTACTTTAAAAAACATCTACCACTGAAATTCAAAAGACAGGACAAGACAAGAGTACAACCAGGATGTTGTTGATGAGCTGGTGAAGATGATTGGCATGTGAGATTTTTTTGTAGCCCAAAACATATTAACTTTAATATGCTAATATGAACAAAATCCAAACATAAAGGGGATGGAGACCCTTATGTCTAATCTATTGTGGCTAAGCAGCTATGAGAATATAGAGCAAATGTATGTGCTTACATGTCCTTTTCTCAGATTAATGAAAAGAGATATACTTTTACCAAAAGTAATGAAAGACACAAGTGCATGAAGCGCTTCTGGGAACCCTAATCAAAATCCTCCAATGCAAATGTCAGTATTAGTCAGTAATATTATTAATATGTGATTGGATGTGGTTTATTTGATACTGATTTCCACTCAAACAGCACCACTTTGCATTGAACAATAAAAAGAAAGACTCAAGCCAGACAAGACAGGCGGTGTTCCACAGATAACAGCCCAAGGCTTGCTGCCATTAAGGCTTGTTGAGGGCACAAACAGAATTTATAAAGTCGAGAACAGTCCCAAGGATTGTTCCTTGGGACTGTTCTCGACTTTATAAATTCTGTACCTGCTCAATATGTGTGTCGAGTACTCAAGCTGTGAAAATGACCAAAATGCACATATTTATCCTCTACTGGCAATTGAGTACCATGGACCATTGAGCTTCTTTTGGTGGTTGACAAGTTCGTAATTACATCAGGTCAGTGAGGCAGAAGGAAAAAAGGCTGCTTCAGTTGTTCTTATGGCCATTTCACGTGGTCATGTGGGCTCAGTCGTATCTCCAGTGACTATCTCAGCTGGTTTTCTAATTCATTTATAATTTGAACATATAGTATTTGCATTGTGATCAAGGATGAGATCTTGAGCTGGACAATGGACAGTGCTCAGAGTTAGGACTAGCTGTAAGACTAGTCCTGAGACATGTGGCATGTTCCCTGATGACACGTTATCCTTTACCCCTCACTTTCTTGTCATTTCTTGCTTTTTGTTGCATCACTTAGCTAAACTCTTTGCTTCATACCAATGTTTTCCCACATGGTCTCTCAAAATGACTTATATGGGCGATTACATGATTGGGGTGCCGTTTGCCTTCCACTAATATTACATTTACAAATATGCGTGTAACCATAAAAGTCATTTTAAACTATGGTAAGTGTGCAAGTTATGTGTTTCAGATCTTTAAAACATTAATGTATTACTCAGGGTTGGGAGGGTTATTTTAAAAATGTATTTTGTTACAGTTATAAATAATTTCATTAAATATTTCATCAGTAATGTAATCCAAGTATTACAATATGAAAGTAATGTAATCTGATTAGTTTTGGATTACTTCAAGGTCACATATGTAAACAAAGTCAAGAGAAAAGCAATATGATCTACTTTTATATTTAGAGCTTAAAAACGTGTCCAATGTTTGGATTTGTTTAAATACAATAAATAAATTTGTTGCTCGTGTGAGTCACAACTGGCAAGAGAGAACATGAAATATAATCATGCAGCTGTCTATATTGTGTTATGAAAAACAGGGCTCCAGGCAGAAAAAAAAAAAAAAAACTATTAAGGAGCCATTGGCTCCTATAAGAAAGAAAAAAAACAATGAACTTAGGTTTAAAAATTTTAAAACACTTACTTTCAGTCATCCTGGTATGTGTGTACGTCAGGTCTCCTCTTACAGTGTCAGCATTTTCATCTAAGTTCATTTAAAGTGGGAACTGAGCGTCTTTTTCAACTTGAGAACTATATACAGTCACAAAGAATTGTTCTTTACACAGAATCTGAGCCAGTGTCACTGACCATAATCATGTCAGCATCACTTGGCCATCGAGTGTAGTTTGGCCTCATCTTCTGTTTTGCAAAAAGCCAACATTTGACACATGGTTCCAGATCAAACAATTCAAGTGATGGGCCCTCTGTGCTGATCCTGATCAAGTCTTCCAAGGTTGAATTGCGTGCTTTTTGATTGGATCCTGTTTTGAGCTGAAAAGCCACGTTCACACTGAGCAGCCAAAATTGGTAGGACAAGCAATATCTCAACTAGATGCATTGTGCTCAAAGCACATGCTGTATCGTTGTCATACGTCTTTCACACAGAGGTAAATTTGGTGAAAGGCAGCTATTCACATGCAATCATATAGGCGGTCCATCCATCCATCCATCTTCTATACTGCTTATCCTTCCTTCAGGGTCAAGGGGAAACCTGGAGCCTGTCCCAGGGAGCATCGGGCACAAGGCGGGGTACACGCTGGACAGGGTGCCAATCCATCGCAGAGCACAATCACATACACATTCACACACCCATTCATACACTACAGACACTTTGGACATGCCAATCAGCCTACCATGCATGTCTTTGGACTGGGGGAGGAAACCGGAGTTCATATAGGCGGTGTTGAATTTTATTTTTAGCTCCTTCCATTCGGTCTCGTCATGTAGTTCACATGCACGAGACACTGCTTGTGCTAACGGTGTATTTTTTTTTTTTGGAGTGATTATATCGTCATGAGCTTTTTTATGCTTTTGACTATCGCCCTGTTTTCTCACAGTCTCTTTCTTGAAATGGTTCATGCCAGTAATGAAATCCATTTTCCATGCTATTTCTCTGCCCGGTTTGGAATAAAAGTCACAAAACATTTTCTGTGTGCGATGATCATACCTGAGTCATGCAAATTCTTGAATCCAAGAATCTTGAATCTTTCTGCACTTTTACTTGGGCGTTCATTGATTGACATGGAAAGATTATGCAATGTGTCTCGGTCGTTTTCTCTCTCTCTCATGCTGGCACAAATGGAGCCTGTTTTTTTGTTAGCAGGTGTGCCATTAGCATTGGTGCTCGTCAGAGATGAGGATTGTTTGAAAAAGTCTAATATTTTTTGTTTTGACATGACTTTCCGATGCAGGACGCTGATCCTCGCTTTCCCCATGCATATTTTGGCACTCTGGGTGAACTTGAACTCAGTGAAACTGCTTTTTTTCCCACTGAAACTTTCATTACATCAACACAACACAAGAATTTATGTGACAGGCTATTCCTCACAGAACATTACATGCACATTTTTTTATTTAAAAAAAAAACATCATTTTTTTTTAAATTATCGCCAGTGACAATATCAGCAAAGATATCATTTGCAAATTAATATTTTTGGTCGCAAATGCGACCATTTTAGGTGCAAACTGGATCCCTGCAAAAGATTAATTTCTTTGGTTTTAAATGTAAAATAATTGCAATCCTGATTTTTAATAAAATGTATCTGTAATCTGATTACTTTGTTTTTTGACATAACTGTAACGGATTACAGTTACCAGTTTTTTGTATCCTGATTATGTAATACCGTTACATGTATTCCGTTACTCCCCGAGCTGTATTACTACATTATTAAACATGTGAATGTTCACATCTGTTTCCATGAGTCATCCATTATAAAATAAAAATAACCTGAACACCTGAAATATGTGGAACATTCCAACTCCTATGGTCAACAGGAAGTTGCATCATCATGAATTTCATGAAGATCATGGGAAGAAGAAATTATTTCAGTGACACTGTGATATTGACTGATGAGGTCACTTTATAGTGCAACCCTTCTACCCAAAAATTAATAATGCAAATAAATGATTTGAAGTAAATCATTAGAATGTTTAATTAAAATAAACACCTACATACATACTAATGAGTCTTTATGGATCACGTATACATTACAGCACAGCGAAATTCTTTTCTTCGCATACCCCAGCATGTCAGAAAGTTGGGGTCAGAGTGCAGGGTCAGCCATCATACAGCACCCCTGGAGCAGAGAGGGTTAGGGGCCTTGTTCAAGGGCCCAACAGTGGCAGCTTGGCAGTGCTGGGGCTTGAACCCCGACCTTCTGATCAGTAACCCAGAGCCTTAACCATCAATCCACCACTGCCCCAGCACATACTCTACATACAGTACATAATTTTAAAAAGTTTTATTTTCTAAATTCTCCATATTGTATTGTCTGTAGGGTTCCTGCTCCCAGTTAGAAAAATAGTAATGTTAAAAATTATTATTTAAAATATTAAAGCGCAAGACATATCAATTGACAGCTGTGTGCAGGGGCGTATCTGTTAACGCGACATCATTTGGCAATGCAACCCTCTCAACACGTCAGGAACAAACCAGGCATAATCATAGACATTATTACTATTATATTGGGAAAAGAGAACAATAAAACAAATATGCTCATAAGCTATGAGCACATTAAATATGGGCCATATATTGTATGAATATCCACAGGGCCGTTTCTAGGCATAGTCGAACTAGGCGGTCGCCTAGGGCACCTCCAGCTTGGGGGCACCAGTGAGCACCCCAACACCCCCGCCCCTGCCGGACTCACGCACCCTAAGAAAGATAGTACATTATTATTATTATTATTATTATTATTATTATTATTATTATTATTATCGTTATTAATTAGTAAGTTATTTAGGTTTTTTTCTATTTTTAATCAGGTAACACTTTATGATTGCATGCGATTATTTATCTGGTATCCCTGCAGATAGTGGGTCCACTGTTATGAAGAGAGATAGAGATGTACATGGTGGTGAGTGTCCGTAATTTACTGGTCTTCCATCATGAAAAGGTCAAAGCCATCAGGGGCTCAGTATCGCAAAAAGAAAAAAGAGGATGAGAAAAAGAAAGAGAAATATAAAGGTATGCAACTAGTAACCACTTATTAGCACCTGTTAGCGCTCCATCATGACGAGCACAACACATTCACAAATGACACGCTGTCCTAGCAAGAATTCCACATGTGTTAAAACACATTTATGCAGCTGAATATTAGCATAATAAAGATGGATTTTTAAAAATGCCATCAGAAAGACCGTGATCAGAAATTCATGTTTAGTGTATATTGAAGGTAGCGTTGTTACTATGACAACCAGTGTAGACCTGCCAAACAACTGCAGTCTGAACAGAAAAAAAGTAAAAAAGTTATTGTACATGAATAATTTCAGTATGCACTATATGTTTTCATTCTGTGCTTTAAAATGCTAATAATGTTATTTCTAAAAATAAAAAAAAGGTCTCCCCACATATTTTTTTGGAGGGGGATTACCAATAGTAATCTCGCCCAGGGCGCCACAAGACTTCATCCATTACACAAAACAAATTGCTTGACATATTTTGCCTGGAGCCACTAAGCAATTGCTTGTTTTACTTACGTTCTAGTATTATTATATCTGTGCATGAATTAGTCATGAAATCAGTGTATCGTTTGGTGCTTCCGTATGGGATTTGTTGTTTATTTATTTATGTTTATTTATGTTTATCATTAGTATGCATTCTGCAATTTGGAAAACAGGAAATTGTATCACTCCATCTTCATACTTCACACTTCACACTAAGCGTGATTATTGAGAAATGTACCGCAAATTCATTTTCAGCTTTTGCATCAATAAGAACTCTTCAATTAGCTCGAACTAATTACAGCGAATCAACACTTAAGTCCAGTACTTCATGTACAGTACTTCTTCATTGGAAAACAACTGCCTTACAAAACCTTCAGAATTCATTAAGATACAAACACAATGTTTTGTTGCATTCACTGGAAAAGGTCACATGGGTTCAGGAACAAATGACAGCCACATATGTAAAACTGTCAGGGTGTCAGCAGTAACCTTTGGAGGAAAAATATTAAATTAGAAAAGCAAGTGAATATTTCAGAGTGCGTCGGAGTGTGCCATCATTCTTCATTAAGTGAGGCCCAAAGAAATATCCAGCATTTTTCATTTGCAAAAGCCAGATAGGAGATAAGTGGGGTATTTGTGGGTGGCAAATTGATATTCACATACACACATGCACTGAAAAAATTGTTTGCAAGATTTTATGGAGTTTGAAAAGGTCAGTGTCTGAGAATATATTCCTCAACACGCAGTGTGAGGCACTGATGAATTCCTCATGTAGGACCTGAGAGAACCAGACCACAAAGAACTTAGCATAAAGCGCTTAAAACCATTTTCCACAGTTTAAAATCACATTCCATGCAAACATCCTATTAGACATTCAAACAATAAGTCACAGACTCACTCACAGGAGGGGGCCCTGCTAATGTGGTTTCAGGTAAGTACCGTCTTAAAAGTAACCCTAACGGCCCTTTGTTAAAGAGGCCATCTGGTAGGATGTTCCCTCTTGGTAATCTATCCAGAATCCAAAAATGTAATCCTTATGTTTGTTAATGTATATATTTACTAGTATCCCTAGCAAACTAACTGGGGAGCATTGTGAACTATATTAACCCTGTATGTAACCTAAATGTAGCTATTAGGCTTTAGGAGTTAAAGTGAAATTGCCTGTGATTCATTTGCTCATGATCTGAGTCCCTAAACTTGCTACCCTGCTCAGAAATATTGCATCATCACTATAAGGTATTACTATCAAACGCCACGAGAGTAATAACATCCAGAATCAGTGCACATCCTCACCAAAAGTTTTGGTGGACGAATAAATTGGTTTGCTGCTGTTATTTGATTCTAGCAATATTTCCATAAAAAAATTAAATTAAGATTCCTTGGGAGCTAAAGCTTCCCGATATGTATTGGTGGAGAATATAGGTAACTAAATTTAACCATCTAAATTTTCCTTAAATACAGTGGTGGAGAATTCGACAGGGCCAGAAGAAAAGCTTTTGCATGGATGGACATCCACCTAACTATTCGTATTCACCATATGTAATAGGAGTGAAGTGACAAATAAATTCCAAGTGTTGGTGTGGGTCTTCCTCGTGATAAAATTCTTTGCTTTTCAATAAATGATCTCCTTTAAAAAACAGATTTAAACGTAATGACTCTATCATTTCAGGTTCATCCATTGTTATAACGCTAGGAAAACAGTTATTCTATCAAGCAAAAACCGCCAAATACCACTTAAACGTCGTTACGTTATGATACGTAACGTAGCCTACTACATCAAGCATGTTGCCAAATAACATGTACCTTAAACATGCGTTGTCTATGCCAAGAAAATGGAAGAAGATATGTTTCAGTTAACTTTCAGCATTTGCTTTGCTTGAGAAAACATGAAAATATAGAGTTCCAACTTTTGTTCATTTGACTTAGCCGAGTTACAAAGGTTTCAAATACATCGTGATTTTCGGTAATTGAGATCTGGCAGCAGCACGTTGTTTTTCCTCTTGGACGAGTGAATTGGGGACAGCTTTTCTTGCACATGAAATCACTCATATGCCAACAAACCAATGAGAATGCGAAACAATGAGAACGATTCATAGCAATAGAGCTTAGGTGCGGATTGAGCTGTTGTAGATCTGCTCGCCTGAATCCCTCCATAACTGAAACAGATGGCAGAAAATGACAGTCGTTTGGCAAATAAATAATGTATGGACAGTTAAATTATTCCCAACATTGACAAAAAAAGTTATAGTAATGTTAATATTAATAATTAGCCAATCACCATACTCCTTCTCTCAAATGACTTGTGTATGTAGAGCATTTACAGCTCATACGGACTGCACGCCACTGCTGCTCACTGTAATATGTCAGGCATTTAAGCTTGCAAACTTCCTGGTTTTTTCCTGCCCTTGAATGATATCTATAAGCTCATAGGAGCTCCTGATGTGTTCTCTTCTCCAAGGCAGAATAGATTCAGGCCTTAAGAACGAGAAATGAGAAAAGGTCTCAAAAGCCTTGCAAATATTTGAGCTTAGTATCAGCATATCCGTGATTCATTATTTTCCACATGAAGGAATTTCAAAACTAAAGAAAAAGTGATTTTCAGCAGAGAGTTTGTAAAGGATTCATTTCTTGCTTAATAAACCATTTCTAGTTTTCTACAGCAAAGGGCCAAAGCATGTGATCCTCGGTGGGAGGCAATTCAAACACAGCAGATTCATAGCATTGTGGTAAACATAAGACAGTCACAAAATCAGCATGCTGGAGGAGACACTTACAATAACAACACAAGACAGTGCAACACAATACATTTTAGAATAAACTAATGCATTAAATAATTTATTATAATAGTATTTAGCAGAGAAATGCTTTAATATCATTATATGTCACATCCACCAAGGACATCAACACCTCTACGCCAGCAGAGCCAACCTTCGGAACCCCTTCTTCATCACCCATTAAACACTTCCTGTTTATAGACTATATAAAACCAGTTCAAACATTCAGTCAGTGCAAAGTCTTGCCAACTGTAATGTTCTGAGCCTTGTGTTCTGTGTTAGCTATTTCTATATTTTGACCCTTGCCTTGTTAATCAACTATTCTACAGATTTGCCCTTTGTCTTTTCTATTTGTGAATTTCTGTGCTTGACCATTGCCCTGTATTTGACCCTGTATTTGATTTTGGAGTCTGTCTTTTATTTATATTTTATTTCTCTCACAGCTCCTGAGTCCTTTTCATTACATGCCCTTTCATATCTGATTATTTTCTATCAAATGTTTAGAGCAGAAAATTTTATTATTTTTTTTTTTTGCATTAAGGATGCTTGAAACTCCAAATATAAATTCACTGTTCGCTATCTTTTGAAGAATTTCTGTGCTATGGACTCGTCATTTCGCAATGTGCGTTGTATGCTACATTTGAAATGTTCTTGTAAGAAGAGAAACTCCTATAGTTAGCATCATATCTTTATGCTAGGCTAAACAGTTTTGCCAACTACTGTATGTTCAGAGAAAAGTAGCTAAATTAGCATTTTCACTGAATCATCATGACCATTTGCATATCAAAACATGTTAAATTAAGAAGGAAGATTTTTGGACACTTAAAATAGAAAAGAATTGTAAAATGAAGAATAGAAAATAAATAGTCATAATTTATTTTGTGTAGAAGTTCAGAACTAACCTTTTATGTATTTAGAGTATACTGTCATTTCTATCAAGAACACAGAAAAAAAAAATATTTAAGCCCATGTATGAGTATGTATATAAATGAAATTTGCATATTTTGTGGAAATACATATTTATCTATAAGTGCAGATATGAAAAGCAGACACACTGATACTAAGCAATCAGGAAATATATGCAAAGAACATGGATGAAACAATTCACTTTTATTACTGGAAATATAGCCGAGAAGAGAGTTTAAAATTAAGAATTAAGAACTGCGTGGGTCGAACAAACAATCGTGATCAGTGATTGGTCACTGGGAATGATGTTGATCAGTTATTGGTTGTAAAAACTGGTAATAGGTGATTGGTCATTAGGAACAATGGTGGACAGTGTTTGGTCATTGGGTGGGATGGGGATCAATGATTAATCATTTTGAAAAATGCTGAACAGTGATTGCTCATTGGGAACAATGGTGGTCAGCGATTGGCCATTGAGAATAATGGTGGTCAGTGATTGGCCACTGGGGACAATGATGGTCATTGATTGGTCATTGAGAAAAGGGTGATCAGTGATTGGCCATTGGGAACAATGGTGGGCTGTGATTGGTTTATACATGTGCAACTCAGAAAGGTTTTACAGACTTGTTTTGAGTCAAACCTGCTCTCTCAAGTCATATAAACAGCAGCTCTGATGTGAGCTGGAGAGCCATATTGATAATGTCTACTCAAAAAGTCATTACGTGTGTTGTTATGCTCTTGTTTGAAATAACAGGGTATAAGTCACCAAAGTCTAGCAGCAAAGTCGCCAAGTTGGCAGCACTGGTTAATTTGAGCAAGAGCCAGAAATACAAGCAATAACTCCTTCCCATTAACCTAGTTTTTAGTGTTTCTTACAAACCAGAAGCCTGTGTGTGAATGAAAGTGTCTTCATGTTCTTACCTATTCTTTCTCTAGATGTGTACAAACGTGATATGAAACAGAGACAAGGACAGATTTACAGACTACCATTGGCAAACAAGCAACTGTTTAGCAAAACACAGTCAAAAGGACACGTGCATGGATTGCTGTTTTACTCTGGATTTATTTTCAACTCTGAATAATTCATTGGAATGTAGTAATCATTAGTAAGCATGTTGCAATCTGTAAAACAGGGGAATCTCATCACACTTGCTTCACTGTTTACAGAAGACATTAATCTTGTTTGTTGAGTACTACACTGCATTTGCATCCCCAGCAATTGCATCTATAAATTTCCCTTCTTTTGCTAAAGTGCACCAATGTTAGGAGAGAAAAATCTCATAATCTTCAATTGCAAACTTGTAGTTCTCAGTTATCAAGCCATCTTTTATATAAACACGAAACCCAGAAATGTGCTTAAGATCAATTTCTCCAGAAGAAACTCGAAATCATCACTTGGTGATTTGTCAAAGGATTGTATTTATCCATGAGCAGAATTCTGTACAGCGTCTGGATTTGCAGCACATCTTGGGTTATTCATTTTTAGCAAGCATATTCACACTCTCAGATCTGCCTGTGTGGTGACACCACGAAGAGTGTTATCTTCACAGAGATAACATGTTTCCAGACCACCCTCTCATGTCACCAGGAATACGGGGAGGTAAAATCAATCCATATTATGCAAGTTAATTATTTCTACAGCAGTGGCTTGTAGGATATATTGTTTCTATAGAAAACTTATCAAACCAGGTGAAGCATGGGAAGGTATTTTGGGGGGTTGTGGTCATAAATACTGTTTATATTTGTCAGCGATTTCCCTCTTCACCCAAATGCGGAAGCGTGCAGCATGCATAGTGCTCACTTAGCTCACGCTTCTGCATTGTTTAGACTTTGTTTACGTTTTCATGTGTGTTTTGTTTTGGTTTGCATTCTGTCTCTGCTCTTTTCTTGTGATTGGTTGTTTCCCTTATGTCTCATCATTGTAATCAGCTGTTTCTGTTTCCCCTTTTTGATTAGTTTGCATATTTAAACCCCCATGAGTCTTTGTTCTGGGTGAAGTATTGTGTTTCTGTGTGCTGCCACCAGTACCGTCCTGAGGCTTTTGTTCATTGTTCTTGATACATGGTTTTTGATCATGCTTTTGGCCTCGTGTTTCGTATTTTTTCTGGTTTTGCCTAGTTTTGCCCATCGGTTGATCACCTGACCCACGCCTGTTTTGGATTTTGATGTTGCTCTTCGATTTGGATTTGTCTGCCTGCCTTTTAATAAATCCTTAACTACATTTGCATCTGTCTGCAGGCCCCATTACTTGTCAATATTGCTAAGAAATTCTATGAACAGAAGATAAATATGGTGTTTCCAAATTAACGTTAGAATTGCACAAATTGTAAAGGGATGGCCTGGATCAATGAAAAATCCATTCTTTAAAAATCAATATAACAGAGTGTGATTGGTCTGTGTCCAAAATGGTGCCCTACTCGTTATCCTTCACAAACAACAAAATGGCTTATTCTATACTTTCTGGGCTGCATTATTTGGCTCTATCCATCAAGCAATTCGGTTTGGATTTCATGAGCAAGCTGGACATTTTCCACTGTCCCTTTGACTGCAACAAGCTCTCAAAATAGTGCACTATGTAGTGATTAAAGTGTAGTTATGGACATACTATGGGTCTTCCATTTCCTGCAGAACTTTTGACAAGCCTGTGAGAGACAATGTTATTAAAATCCCATCCTGCGCTCGTCCCTGTCATGTCAAATCAGGGGGGTTTTTCCTCAAAGAAAATCATAAAAATGTTTAGATGCTATTATTATTCCAAAATCCACAATGATGTGAAAGCCAGCTATATAAACATCCTTCCCTCTCTGTACGCCGTTACAGTTATTCCACTCTATCTAATAATAATTCCCAGGAGAATGTATTGCTTGTACTGCTGAGCTGGACTCTACCATCTCCTCATTATACTATAACATCCTGCCTGAATTTATATTACCTCTCTATTTGCTGATTAAGAAGTGTTTAATTGGAGCAGCACCACTCTGCAGTGTGCATGCTACAGGAGTAAATTGATCAGATTAAGCTATTTGAACTAAGAATTGTAAATGTCTAGCCTTCTTGAGATGAGGAGACTTTCATTTTTGACCTCTGCAACAGCTGTCATCAGTCTAACATAACAAAAATGTAATACAGACAATTCACAATTTTTAGCCAAGGCTCTGGTAATGCAGAAACAATATACCATCAAAGTGAAAAGCTTTGGAAAGATTCAGAGCTAAAATGACAGTTATAATGACAATTATTCATCATTATTAATCAGTGACGTACAGGAAATTATGAACTGTGGGTTTATAGTGAATAGTTCATTTGGCTCAAAGAAATTGGTTTATCAATTTAAAAATTTTGAGGTGATTAGTTTCCTCAAATTTTTTCAGGTTTTACAGTGTAACACAAAACAAAATCACCACAACATAAAACAAAATCTGACAGCACACGACAAAATCACCACAACACAAAACAAAAATTGATCACAAACATAAAACAAAATTCCACAACACAAAAAACAAAATTACCACCGCACAAAACAAAATTCACAAAACACCAAACGAAATAGCCAAAACACAAAAAAAAAATTGCAAAGCACAAAATAAATGACCACAAACACAAAACGGAACCTAAATTCTGACAAATTCTCACGAAACAAAATTCAACAATGCAAAACATGTATTTATGACACAAAACAAAATTCCAACAACACAAAACAAAATTATCACAACACATAACAAAATTACAGTCTTTCCAGATTGCAAAGACACGCTAAATGAAACTGGGATCCAGCTGTTCATCATCATCAAGTCTTTTCTTACAAATGTGTGACAGTTTTTCCTTGGTTTCAAACATTTTTCACACCCTTTTTAGAAACAGTTGACACATCTCATCCAAAGACCAAAAGCTCTATTGGATTAATTGTGTGAAACAAAAGGAAGGCCTTTATTGACATCTAATAACAATTACTTTCATTATTATGATTCTCCAATGCACTTGTTTGAAACCCCTTTGCACAATAATTCCATCAGCAATCAGTTCATATCCATCTGTCAAAGATGCCACCTTTGAGTTGCTATTTGCAGGCATGGATCAAAGAGTTCAAAGACACATATTTGTAAGGAGAGGCCATTTCAGAGGGGCCAAAGCCCCTTTCAGAGCACCTTATCCTATTTCTGCATGCACTGAATGAAAGACTGGTTCCATCTGAAGAGAGAGGGCTGACATGACTCTGTATGTATTATTTGGGACAATGTTACCTTCCACCACACTCACCCTGTGAACAAATGGTTTGCAGCACACCCCCGTATGACGATGCAGTTCCTCCCAGCATGCTCTCCTTTTCTGAACCTGACTGCGGAGTTCTCCTCTGCTTGGAGATGGAAGATGAATGATAACCTTACATATGACCAGATGTCCCTTCTGGAGTCAATGAATGTTGGTTGCCTGGCAATAGATGCAGGGGACAGCCAGGGATGGATACACCATGCAAGGAGGTCTTTCCCTCAATGTATTGCATCAACATCAAAACATCAAATGTGATGTAGAACTTGTGGCCTAATCATCAGGAATGATCAGAATAAATGTGATTATTTCTAATCTTTTTTAGTTATTTGGTTATATAATGCAGTAAAAATGCAAAACAAGAACTATACAATAACGAATGTCTGAATTTGTCTTAGGTCTTGCATGTAAACAACAGTTCATGGGCATGGTAAGACCTGCACACAAGAATATAATGAATAAAAAAAAAAAAAAACCTTCTTGGAAAATGTCTCTTTTGTGCAGTATTTTATCAGGGCACCTAAAAAAATAAGTATAAAAATTGCAGAGTGCATTAGGGTTTGTTATCGCTGGTAAAATCACCTTTGTAGAAAAGAATACTGTTCCTGCTGTGATATGCTTGCTTGTCTATTTTGGTACACACTATGATTATGTACAATTCAACAAATGGCACAGGCATACATCACAAACGAAGGTTGAAGAGTTTCATACTGATAGCTGTATTTTGTATTTTGTTGTCCATTGTGTAATGAGTGATTGAAGGAATGTATCCATTTGTGCACAGTTTGTGGTGTTTGATGGAAACATTTGCTTTTGTTGCATGTTTTTAATGTTTTGCAAACAAGATGTGTCAATTTCGTCAGTGACTTTCGGTTTAGGCCTGTGTGTGAACTGTTTTGAACTTGTGAATGGATAGATGTGTTCAAGCAAAGGAGATGTAACACAAACATAAAACACAATTATTACAACACAAAGCAAAATCCAACAACACAAAAAAATGACCTTAACCATAACCCAAAACAAATATGATTGGGGGATGTAAACTTTTGAACAGGATGTTCGGTGTAAATTGGTATTATTTTGTTCAAAAGTTTATGTTCCCCTGGATCTTAATGTATTGTGTTGCCTCCTTGAGCATCAGTGAATGTCTGCACCTCTTGTAATAGTCGTGTATTACTATACCATGTTACTATACTATAATAATTAGATCATTATTAATATGTAATAAATATTATGGCATTCTGACCTAGCGGTAAATATTCATAATGTGCTCAAATGTTCTTTGTGTTTATTCTAGAAGAAGAAGCCATTATTTGTCACATGTACAGCACAGTGAAATTCTTTTTCTTCACATATCCCAGCTTGTTAGGAAGTTGGGGTCAGAGCGCAGGGTCAGCCATGGCACGGTGTCCCTGGAGCAGAGAGGGTTGAGGGCCTTGCTCAGAAACCCAACAGTGGCAGCTTGGCAGTGCTGGGACTTGATCCCCTAACCTTCTGACCAGTAACCTAGAGCCTTGACTGTTGAGCTACCACTGCCCTCTTTGGCCAGAAAACATTTGGTGTTGGTGACATATTTTTTTCTAAATTAACTCAAAGAGACAGCGCCAAAACCACAGAGAGAGATGAGCCCAAAGCAAGAAAAGAAGAAAAGTACAGATGGTTGGACCATAACGAGCTCAAGGCCGAGGCTACAGGCGAGGTCTGTTCCTCTTCCTGCTCTTGGACAGTTTTTGAGCTTCATGAGGGATTTATTTGCAAGGTTGTTTGAGGTTGTTTGAGGAAAACAAGCACCCAAAGCAAGCCAGACGTGACTTGTGCAGTCTGTTCACACATGCAGCTCTGTGCCAGAGTCAGCATTACAACTCGGCCCAAAAGGGAACAGCAGTGATGAGTCTGGAAGTTATAGTAGTACCACTACCCTGTGGCATCACATGAGTGCATCTCCATTTCTCTTCTCTGCAGTTTCACACTCTGTAAGCATCAGTAGACTTGCACTTGCCATTTGACTGCAAATAGCCAGGACTGGCTACTAGTTTGGGATCAACAGCCATGTTCCTGCAGGCATGATTTATGAGGGTCTTATCACTGCTTGCATTATTCGATTTGCTTACATGATAGTGCTGTCAAATAAAAGTGTGATGAAGTGCCCATGGTGTGTTGGGCATATCTGCTGGGACTTTGTCATTTTCACAGGGCTCTCCTCTTTCTCACTGAATGCTCATATCTGTTTCCATTTTGTGAATGTTGTTGGTGCGATGTGATCTGCGATGCAGATTCAAACAATGGCATCTCATATATGCTTATAAACTTGGTCGTATACAAAAAGGTGAGCATGTCACGAATTCTTTCTGTTTGGCTTTCTGTTGCTTCTGCTTCACTTCTACCTCAAGCTCCAGCTTGTCTTTATCACAGTGATCATTCGAGAGCATTGATGTTTTTCATTGATGACTTTTCAAAATGGCCAAAGCAACCCAAAGCATATTAGGAGTAAAAGGTCTACCTTGTGAAGACCGCTGTGGTGTTTTGTAGTTACACATAATGATTAGCGATAAAGCTACAGTATGCATTTGAACACAATAGTCAACTATCCATCCATTTTCTATACCACTTATCCTGCACAGGGTCGCAGGGAGTCTGGAACCTATCCCAGGGGAATCGGGTCACAAGGCAGGGGACACCCTGGACTGGGTGCCAGTCCATTGCAGGGCACAATCACACACACACTCACACAACCATTTACACACTATGGACAATTTGTAAATCAGCCTACTATGCATGCATTTGGACTGGGGGAGGAAACTGGAGAACCCAGAGGAAACCCCCAAAGCACAGGGAGAACATGCAAGCTCTCCACACAAAGGGCAGAGGCGGGAATTGAACCCCCAACCCTGGAGGTGCAAGACAACCATGCTAGCCACTAAGCTACTGTGCCCCCAAATAGCCAAGTATATAGCGTATATTTCAAAACTTATCTAAGTCTAAGGGCGACTTACATTAACTTTTAAATTTATGTCAGTATTTACACGTGGAAAGTTATGGGTATTCAGAGATGGGTTATGCACCATCTAAGTTGATTTTCCATGTGCACCATTCAGATTATGCCTGTCACCTGAGTCTAGTTTAAACCTCTGAGGTTGCCAGATTTTCCTTGGGTAGAGGTGTCCAAGACCAGGGTATTTATTAGTGTCTCGAATGCCACCTTTGAACACAACAATTTGCCTTCAAGCCTGACAGATATCTGGGGATATAAAATACAGACTGAAGATGCCAATTTTTAGCCTTTACTTTTTTGCTTTTACTCTTCTACTCTTGTAGAAGATGTAATGATTTAATCCTGCTATCAGCTGTCAGTCAGAAGTACATGGGCTCCCTTTTGAGTCTGGTTCTTCTTCCTCATTTCCTCCTCCTATCATCTCAGGGAATTTTTTCTCGGAGTGTCACCTCTGGCCTCCTCATTAGGGATCTAAATCTACATCCAGATTTCTACACTGTTCACAAAGTCGCTTTGTGAGAATGTATAATGTTAATAGTGCATGAAGCACATAATATTTAATGAAGTGATTTCAAAAAGATATCTTTATGCACATGTTAGAGGAAATGTGTTAGAATTCACCCAGCCAGTTTCTGTTGGTGGATGGGAATTAGCACTGGCTCAATTAGTATAAAATGGGTTCAAATTAATTAAATCCAATGTCCTCAACCTTCGATGTGCTACAATTGTTTAATATTTCAAGCTCTGCTCCTATGGTGCAATGTAACAAATGGTATCTTTAATTATGAATTTTTGAGGCACTTTTTGTGCAACCTCAAAAATGCCTTATTAAATGTGTTTAATATTTCATGCTTCTGCTCTCCTGCCATTGTGCAGTGCTACTAGACAGCCATGTTATTTCCTTACTGCTATGTTCAAATTTACTTTGTGGCAGAGCATCAAGAAGAGCACGCAGCTTCCTCTCATGAAGGCTGGATGTGAATTAATACCTATACGTGAACCATCACCCGTACCATAGGTATGATCATTTTTGATGCGATCATATCCCAGATTCCCTCCAGCATTCTCTACAGGAGTATCAGCTTCACTCTAGACTGAAACTGGAATAGGATGGGAATTAGACAGAGCATGACCTTCCATCCAGAAGGTTCTGACCTTCCTCAGGAAGATCATAACAGATCCACAAACACATTCATGCCTCATGCCTGCATCTCTCTGCTATTTGTGGTAAACATAGCAGTCAGAATGAGAAGACACTCAGGACGATCAGTCTGCTGTGGACAGATCTTTCATCATGTCTGTTTTAATTGCCTCCACACAACTCCTCCACAGGCTGCCAGAGAATCTGATTGGATATGATTAAGATTTTATGTGCCACAAGAGGGGCGATAGCAGACAGTAAAAGATAATGGAGACAGGTGTGAAAAAAATAAATAAATAAATAAATAAATAAAAATAAGAGAGAGAGAGAGAGAGAGTGAGAGAGAGAGAGAGAGAGAGAGAGAGAGAGAGAGAGAGAAGAGACAGTACAATGTTCTCAGCTTCTCAGGCTGAGCTGACAATGTACCTGTGAAAATCTGCCCACTTACTGAAATTCCATAGTCCTATTTGTTAGATGTGAAGGAAATCTGGAGATTTGTGAGCTTGAAGAAACCATTACACATCAGTTAATGAGCTGAGAGCTTGCTTAGGCCTTAAATAATTTAACACAACATTATTCAGACTGTTTAAGTGTTGGCCGGCTTAGGTTAGTGATGACTGTCATCACAGCACCCCCTGGTGCTCACGAGCTTTACTGCAACCTTTAAAAACCTCTTACTTATCAAGCCATCAAACCATCACTCCCCCACCCAAAAAAACAACAACTGTGTGCTCCTGAATTTTTAACACAGCCAAAGCAGCTACTTCAGCTGTTTGCATAATGACTTGATTTATTAATGGCCCGAGTCTTGTTTTGAAAGTATGTTTGATAGTACTGAATCATTCATTACAACAAATAAACATTGCCATCCTAAAAATAAGAGGCTGTCTGCCCATCATGTCCCTTTGCACCTCTGGATTAATAACCAAGACAGGGTGAGACAGGCTGTGAAAGAAAATAATTGAGTACAAAACACGATAGGTGAGTGTGGCTCAAACCCTTTATCTGGTAATGTACACGTCAAAGGAGCAATGGTTCATAAAATAACAGGGACATAGGGAAGTTCTTATTTTTCTTCTTCTACTTTTTTTAAAGGTAATGTGAAAGGTAAAGTAAAACTTGCTGAGAAACATCCAACCATCTTCTATAATGCTTAATCCTTTTCAGGGTCACGGGGAAACCTGGAGCCTATCCCAGGGAGCATCAGGCACAAGGCGGGGTACACCCTGGACAGGGTGCCCATCCACTGTAGGGCACACAAACGCATTCACACACTACGGACACTTTGGACATGCCAATCAGCTTACCGTGCATGTCTTTGGACTGGTGGAGGAAACAGTAACACGGGGAGAACATGCAAACTCCCCACACACGGTGGGAATCGAACCCTCGACCCCTGCAAAAGTTTGCACTATGCTGAGATAAAAAAAGATAAATTATACCAAGACACTGCTTCAGATATCTAAATATGTAACTGTATTTGTATTGTTTAATTAAATATGTATCCTTCTACTATGCCCACCAAAACACAGGAAAAATCAGAGGTAGAAATGGCAGTACAGTATTCATATGGTGTATGAATTTGACAGTTCTTCAACTTCAGTTGCATCACTCTACTTCATGATTGGTCTGATCTAGAGATGTGGCACTATTTATTTTAATCCCACTTGGGCAGTTTTGCTTGTTTTGTTTTGTTTTTTCTTTAATTGTAAAATAAAAGAATTTTGCACTCAACTGTACAACTGTACATGATAACATTCTTATCATACATACAGAATAACAGATACTGAGATTGACCACATATAAATCATGTCCTGATTTTGATATCTAAATGAAGCACAAGTAAGTGTCACGTCCACTACAGACAATTCCTGCCTAGACCACCAGAAGGCACCCTCACTCATTTTTTAAAAAACATTCCTCTTTTGTAATCTGCTTCATTTCCTCCTTTGATTGTGCTCACCTGCTTTGTGTTTCCCCAATTAACAGAAGCTCAAAATGTTAAACAGTAAAGACAATTTTTCACAGCCTTCTTTGCTCATATTTACCAAGGGTGCCAACATTTAGTGGAGGGCACTGTAAGTACTTGTAGACTGCTGGCAATGAGATACAAGTAAGAATCATCAAGCATTACCTGAGTGGTTTGACCCGCCTCCTCTCCATCCACTGCTCATGTTTGACCACGCCCCTGTCACCACAGTTATGTTATATTTGCACTATGAGTGTTTGTTTTTTGTTTTTCATGCTGAGTTTTCATTCTTTTGCCTTGCCTTGTTGTAGTTGGTCGAGTTTTTGGATTCTTTTCCAGCCTTTGTTTGTTGTTTAGTTATTTTATTATTAAAGAATTCTGCACTTCCATCCGACTCCCATTCCTTGACAGTGAGAATCAATATTAATCATCTTGAGATATTAAAGAGAAACATTTGAGCAAAAACAAATTCTTCTGGGTTAACTTGTTGACTCAGAAATGCCTGTTAAAATCAGTGCATAAATCCTCTGGTCAAAGCTGTCAAAATGATCATCTAATCATCAGATTCTGGCTCTTTGGCAGCTCCTGTATATAAACTCCAAACCTTTCAGTGGTCGTCGCTTTAACCTCTAAGCTACCTCTCAGCTTGCTCTTATTTAATTTGAATTGGTGTCACTTGGAAAGCAAATCAAGGCTGATGGGGTGCTGATACATTTGCATTTTAGATACCTTATTTAGAGAAGCACTTGAAATGCTAAGCAGAAAGCGAGGAAGGCATCACGTTAATCTCAGGTTAACATCTGTGAAAGAGATAACAGTGACAAAGCACTGCAGTCCTCATTTAATTCAATTCAGTTCACTTAATGAGGTTTTTTTTCTTCTGCTGTGCAGGGAAAGTGCTACTGTCAATCGAATTTTGACCTTCTATTCATTAATCAACATAATTCCCTCACTTACATTTTCTCCCTGAAACATCATCCATTTATTAACACAGAATAGCAGGAATAATGCCGATTTGATATCATCTGTTGAATATAAAGCTGGATAGAATTTTAGAGACTTTAAATAGCATTTTATCAGTTAAGAACCATTTCCATATCCTTTAGATAGCCTTTAAGGACAATGTGATGCTGGGATATATTAAGAATACTGAATACTGACTGATTTTAGATGTGACTGTTTTATTTCACGCCGAACACTTCTCTTTTTCAAGCACAAAAAAATGAAACCATTGAATACAGGCTGTTATTTTTTTTATTTATTTTTTTTGCAGTGCACATTCATTTTCTTTTTCCTCATTTCCCATGACTTGAACATTTCCTGTTTGCTTCTTTTCCTTTAACATTTCACCAGCTCTTTTCTTGTAATATCCCTCCTATGTTGATGCATCATCGTCATAATCATCATCATCAGAACACACGTAAGTTGATTAGGTTATAAATGTAGAAGTGAGTTGTGAAGTAAAGAAAAACGCACCCTGGCTTAGGTTTAGGTTGGGGGTTCGAATCCCGCCTCCGCCCTGTCTGTGGGCGGAGTTTACATGTTCTCCCCGTGCTTCGTTTGTTTCCTCCGTGTACTCCAGTTTCCTCCCCCAGTACAAAGGCCTGTTGTAGACTGACTGGCATTGTCGCACCAAATTGTCTGTAGTGTGTGAATGTGTGTGCAATTATGCCCAGCGATGGGTGGGCACCTCATCCAGGGTGCCCCCTGCCTTGTGCCCTGAGTTCCCTGGGATAGACTCCAGGCTCCCCCGCAACTACACTACTAATATGCTCTACTTCACTACCAAACTGCACTGTTCATAGAAAACAAATACATTCTAGTGTTATCCAAAAGATCGCACATCTTACATTAGAATTCATGTCTCACGCTCACTGCTCTTGATTCATTCTGTAATAGGACTCCATTAAAAACGTTAACGGCCATTATGGCCCTGCTGTGAATTTGAATTTTCTCTTCAAGCAATACCAACATTTGACCTGTCATTACCATCCATCAGAGAGACACACACAGCACATAAAGCATCAAATAATGTGCTTCATGTATGTGAAATTACAACTGAAAGGAAGAAAAAGGAAATAGAATTATTTACTGGGAAATGGACGGACTGTTGAATGTTGAAGTTTAGAAAATGGACTTTTTTTGTGGAAATCTATCGAAAGGGCCTGAGCTAAGTTTGCTGCCTCAGGAGGCACAGGTTTGTCAGTGGTGGTCTGAGATTGTAATCTGAGCGAGGCTTGAATGAATCAGTTCGTCAAAATGGCAATTTTTGCATAGGACTAACTGCCTAGAATTAACTGTAGAGAGGAGAATGGTATCCAAATCTGGCACCATCATGGACAAAACCTCCATTTCTTTCCCTGGAAAAATGAAACACTTTTTTTTAAAGAGTAAAATAACTACAGTGAGGCACTTGTCCACTGTAAATCTATACTTAAGACAATATCAGTATAATTATCCTTGTGCATTTCGTGTACAATACACATCAAACACTACATACAAATTCATGCATAACAATTACACTATCATTTCTTATGTAAGGAATAAAAGACAATGGTACATGCATAAGAAAACAATCAACAATTGGGTGACATTTACCACAAGAAGAAGATTATTTCTCTATAACAGCAGGTCCTGAAGTCTTTTGTTCCTCTTATACCACAGCAATTTTCCAACAGTTACATAATGGTTTTATTAACTATGTGCCGTGCTGTTTATCAGTTTATAGTTGCATTTAGTGTTGTGGAATATCCATGAAACAAGTCACAGACAGAGAGAGAGAGGGAGAGAGAGAGAGAGGGAGTTGTGTTATATAGTGTCTAACAGTGCCCATGCCATATGGTGTCGGAGTGAAAATGTATAATGTACATCTATTATATGTACATCATATATATGTTTGTCTACAAAAGAATACAAAAGCAATATGTTAAAATGAAACATGGGCATTTCTTGTCGTCTTTTTTTTTTTTAAGGACATGCAAACGTTTGCACTCAAATGCAGATAGACATCCTAGCTGTTTTGATGAACGGAGCGGCTGTGGCTCAGGTGGTAGAGAGGGTTGTCCACTGATCGCAGGGTTGGCAGCCCGAGTCCCAGCCCATGTGTCTCCTTGGGCAAGACACTGAACCCCAAGTTGCTCCTGAAGACAGGCTAGCACCTTGCATGTGTGTGAATGGGTGAATGAGAAACAGTGTAAAGTGCTTTGTAGATCCGCTAAGGTTAAAAAACACTATACAAGTGCAGACCATTTAAATGTTAAATAAATAATGGTTAAAATTTTAAAGGTAAACGTGTATCAGACAGTGAGCATAATTTATTTACAACAGAATCCAGAGTATATGTAGACGTATTAAATATTCATTTTGCAATGAATATATATTATTTATTATTTGTAAAGTAATTTACAATGTTATTTTAAATCAATTGTTATTACTATTTACTTTTACTTGTTCTTCTCCTAAACTCGTAAACTCCACTGTTGATATTCCTTGCAGATCCTCAAATAATAACAACGCCATGCTTGAACTACCCACCATCCTGCTTTTTCACACTAGTCACATATTCTTTCACTTAAAAAGGCAGTATGCTATTTCATACTGGGTTAATCAGGAGGACTTGGCCATCTGGAAACACGCAAACACTTTGAAAACTGTGCTCGGTGGCTGATTCCAAGCCCAAATGTTCATTAACCGCTATCCCATTTTTCTTTTTCGCAAACAAGCATAAAAATCTCGCCGTCACATGCTGCGGTCATAAAAAATTAACTCTGTGGTTTGTCTAATGCTGCCTGCTGTAGTTTTCAGTAATGAAGCACTCTGTAATGTTCCCACAATGCACCTGCTCAAATATTTATGAACTGCCTTGAAGTTCCCAGTTGTTTCTTCTTCTTTTTTTTAGATATAAATCAGAAGGGACATTTCTTCACACTGAACAGAGTAGAAAGTAGAAACTCTTGTTTTAGGTTTAGGTTTTCTTCATCAAAGTGTTTATTAATGTGCGTGCTATACATTTTAGATGAGATTGGTTCAGCAGATCTATGATAACGTTTCCATTTGAACAGGAGGAATGAAGGAAATCCAAGACAAAGGGAATGCGGCAGACGTTAAATCGCCTTTATCTTTATCACTTTATCACTTTGTTACTCTCAGGCCAAACTGACCATAACCTCTGTAATATAACTGCTCAAAAACAAAACCAATAGATACATTATGACACAGATTGCAGTCAAGAAAAGACTTTAATGTAACCTGTTCTGTTACATTAAATTCTTTATTTTTCCAAGCATCTCACTAGCTAGAGTCATTTGTCACAAGCAGGTACATCTAACATATCTAAACACCTTCTCATGCTTCCTGAACATGTGCACCATATGGTTTATCAGCGTCTGCCATGCTAGTAGTCATGCTGTATGTTTTTCCATGACTATAAGGAGGTTCTCACTTACAGAATGTTGTCTATGATGGATTAGAGAGCCTTTGTGTTATCAGAGCGTGAGTCCAGGCTCAGCTGTCGGCCATAAATCTGTCTGTGCCTGATTTCACAAGCACATTTTCAGCGAAGCAATGCGAAATTAACCGCAAGCAGAAAGGACATTTGCAGCTTATATCACTAAATCTCATCACTACTGCTTTCACTTAGCATGTATGGCAAAGCATGAGTTGAACGACGGTATTATGTGTTGCTATTAAGAGGTAGCAGCTGGATTTTTAGCTAATACAATAACTATTTGTATAATAAACTACCTTTTATTCACAATAGGGTAGAATAGAAGACACCCATGGTGTCAAAAATAATCAATACATTTCAGTGGCTCATTCTGAATAGTTTGTGCTGGGAGGGTAATTATTTATGCATGTATGATAAATTGTACTTGTACATAGATAGCTGTAGTATATAATGATGGAGGAAAGGTAAGTCAGTAGAAAAACTGAATGCATCGTTTGCCCTTTTGGGAAGGAAACTAGATCATGAAAAGGATAAAAGGCCTCAAGGCTGTCATGCCCCATATAAAATATTATTTATGATTGTGATTGATATGATTGTTGTAAAACAATCATCTTTCACATATCTAACCAACATTAGCACAACCTGCACAAATTTCATCGCAACAACATTATATGCAGTTTATTTGTTTATTTCATTTTTGATCCCTGTTAATGCATGTTTTTCATATTCTGCTTTTATTAGCTTTAGATGAGTTTAGAGTACTTCTCCATCAAACAGCACAGCTCTGCAACAAATGTGAACCCAAAGCTATCTGTATCCAGGTGTCACTTTCGAACCATGTAAATTTTTTGGAGGTTATCAGGTGGTGAATTGATAGGCACAAGCAAATTACACAATTCAATTTAAAAAATAAATAAATAAAAAATCAAGTGGCAAGTATCCTATTTAAGGCAGAGTGAATAGAAAGCCATTTGAGATTCACCCTAGATAGCAGATTTTACTTGGATCTCAAATTTTTAAATTGTCAGTAAGAAAACACTGTCCATAAGTAAATAAATAAAATGAATCTGATACATTAACTTGCTGTTTTAAAATTGAGATATTGCCTCCGCCAGGAAAAAACGGCTTCTGGGAAAGAAAAAAAAATTGATCAGGAGGGCTGAGCCTGCCAGTCTTTCAAAGATAAAATGACCTCAATACATCATTTCTTTTTTTGGCATTCACATCAAATTATTTGCTGCTAACAAAAGGCAATTTATTTTCAGACGCCTCCAATGCTTATATGAAAAATATTCAATGGAATGAAGAAGTGAGGCTATCTATAATCTTTTTTTCCCAAAATGCTTTTGCAGGAGAAACCGAAAGTAGATAGAATAGTGGCTGTGGCGTTATGAGAGTAAGGAATGTAGTATACAGTATCTGGCCCCACCAATGAATCCTGGGATTTCAAGATGTTTGTATTGTGCTTCAAAGCAGCTTAATCCATCCATCCTTCCATCCACTTTCTGTACCACTTATCCTACACAGGGTTGCAGGGTAGCCTGGAGACTATCCCAGGGAACTTGGAGCACAAGGCGGGGGACACCCTAGACAGGGTGCCAACCTATCGCAGGGCACAATCACACACACCACACACTCACACACCAATTCACACACTACCAGTCAGCCTACAGTGCACATCTTTGGACTAAGAGAGGAAGCAACCTAATCACAATTTAAGAAAAAAAATCATAAAAACTGCAGTGATTACTAATGATCTGGTATATACACTTTATTAGGAACAACTGTCCAATTTGGGTGAGCTTGTGCCCACTGTAGCCTCAGATTCTGGTTGTTGGTTGACAGGAGAGGAACCTGATGCAGTCTGCTGTTGTAGCCCATCCACTTCAAGGTTCAACATGGTGTGCATTCTGAGATGCTTTTCTGCTCACCACAATTACAAAGAGTGGTTATTTGAGTTATTGTAGCCTTCCTGTCAGCTCTAAGTGGTCTGTCCATTCTCCTCTGACCTCTATCATCAACAAGGCATTTCCACCTTCAGAACTGCCACTCACTGGATTTTTTTCCCCACAACATTTCGTATAAACTCTAGAGAGTGTTGTGTGTGTGAAAATCCCAGGAGATTTTCTGAAGTATGCAAAACAGCCTGTCTGGGACCAACAACCATGCTGTCACTGAAATCATATTTTCCCCAATTGTCATGTTTGATGTGTACATTAACTGAAGCTCCTGGACTGTACAGTATCTGCATGATTTTGTGCATTGCGCTGCTGATACCTGATGAGATAATTGTGGCAGTGTTCCTGAAAGGTGTTTCTGAGTGGATGGTGAGTGTAAATTAAACATTCTGTAAATCAGATGAATTCTTTTGAATGGGGAAGGATGCCTCTTGAACGGTGTACAGTTTTGTGCTATTACCAAATCCAATATCCAAAAGCAATATACTTTTCCAGTTTATTTCTTTGAACACTTATGTTGGCTGTTTCATTGACCTTCTTCATTCCCTAGCTACAGTGGTGCTTTAAAGTTTGTGAACCCTTTATAAATTTCTATATTTCTGCATAAATGACCTAAAACATAATAAAACATGAATTCAGAATTTATTGTTCCATCAATGATTGCAAGTCGTCCTGGCCCAGATGCAGCAAAACAGACCCAAACCACGATACTACCACCACCATGTTTCACAGATGGGATACGGTTCTTATGCTGAAATGCATTGATTGAAATCACCTGACTCGAATTCCACCTTCAAATTAAACTGCTAATCCTAGAGGTTCACATACTTTTGGCACTCACAAATATGTAATATTTCACAATTTTCCTCAATAAATAAATGACCAAGTATAATATTTTTGTCTCACTTGTTTAACTGGGTTCGCTTTATCTACTTTTAGGACTTGTGTGAAAATCTGATGATGTTTTAGCTCATGTTTATGCAGATATATAGAAAATTTGAACTTTCAAGCACCACTGTATTTGCACATTTCGGCTACAGTAATCAAATAACTAGTCTCATGCCAAAGACTTGAATTAATTTAACTAATTCAAAGGGTTCCTTTATATATTATACAGCTGTGTAATTTCATTTCATTTCATATCAATTAAACTGCTGATAAAGTTTAATCGTTCTATGAGCTCCAGAGTGAGAAATAACTTGCTGGTGATTTTAATTTGCATTATAAGCCGCTTTAATTTAGCATCTCTATTGCTTTGAGTTTATGGAGGCAGGGTGGCTGTGCTCTATTGCACATGCCTAACCTAACGAACAGTGGAATATTTCAGTGCTTAGGAAGATTTGTGGTTCAGTGGTCTTTAAATTATCAATTTTTAAACACCAGTTAGAATTCAATGAGCAATTACCTTCATCAGTGTAGGGCCCAGGTGTGGCATTTTCATTTGGTAGAAAAGCAACTGCCTCTATTTGCTCTATACCTTCTTTAATAACCTAATTATGCAGTAATGAGTCCACTGACTATTTAAAACCTCTGAACCCCCCAATCAGGCTTTTAAGTATCGTATTGATCACCATGAATTTTCCTCACTCTATCTTTGATTGGTTTTTACAACAATTTCTTTCTTCAACCAACTCTATCAGCTTTAAAATGCTGTTGCTTAAGCAATTGATTGTCTCCTTTAGCTCTTGTCAAGATATAATTAGACCAGTTCAATACCACACCAAAGGAAATAAGTCATGCAGAAATCTGTGAGGACAGAAATGTCTGCTTTACCAACCCAAATAGATTAGTAAGCATTTCAGAAATATAATTATTATAGGTGTGTTACAGTAAGATTGGAGCCTGTAGCTACAATGCTGAGACAAAGTATTCGCCCCAAGGAAACCTGAGTAAATATACAATACAGTTTTTATTATTATTATTATTATTATTATTGAAGCAAAATAAGTTATCCAACACTTATCACCCATGTGAAATACTAATTGTCCCCTTAATCTTAAAATCTGATTGTGCCACTTTTAGCAGCAATAACTGCAACAAAACTCTTCCATTAACTGGAGATCAGTCTTTCACAGTGGTGTGGTGGAATTATGGCCCACTCTTCTTTGCAGAACTGCTTCAGCTCAGGCACATTGGAGAGTTTTCTAGCATGAAACAAGGACTTTAACTAGGCCACTCCAAACTTTAATTTAGCTTTTTTGACTCATTCAGAGGTGGACTTATTCCTGTGCTTTGGATCATTGTCATTGTCGTTGCTGTATAATCCAGTTGTGCTTGAGTTGTAAATAAATGTTTGTCCATTTATTTTTCAGAGCCACACATTCATTCATTATCTCAAACATTCATTAGGACTATCCTAATGAAATAGGCATTCAAGGATCTGTTGCCAGTTGTCGGTAACTTTGGCATATTATGAGTAATAATATAAAATAAGAATATGAAGTTTAACCTCATAGCTTTTTCACAGCTTGTGCACAATGCATTACGTAGGCCTCAGGGAATAACAGCAAAACAAAAAAAATGTCGGATCCAGTTAATGTTTCGTTTGTTCTTCTATTAATGTGTCACAAAACGTACCCGCCCTCCGGGATTTCCAACCATGCATATAACTGACAGAACTCAAAATATCAAACCAATTCCCACCTGCAGTCTAATTTGTGTGCAGTTTCTAGGCTCAGAAGCAGCCTTTATTTTGTTACATATACATTACAGCACAGTGAGATTCTTTTCTTCGAATAGGAAAGTGGTGTCAGAGATGATACATGGTCCCTGGAGCTGAGAGGGTTAAGGACCTTGCTCAAGGGCCAAGCAGTGGCAGCTTTGTGGTGCTGGGGCTTGAACTTCCAACCTTCTGATCAGTAACTGTTGAGCTAGCACTGCCCTGGCTGCTGTAATGCACCAGAGTCAGCACATTGGCTAATTATGAATTCCTAAGGTTCAAGCTGAGAACTGTGCTACACACTGAGACAAAGGATGCTAACTGACACAACCTTCCTGGAGTAGTGGACCCCTGAAATAATGGATTCCTTTACAACTCAATTATGGTAACAAATTCCTTCATGAGCTGAGTCAGGTGTGTTATTATTAGGGGAAAGAAAATGCATAGGATTTGAGGTTTCCGAGATGGAAGCCTGTGTATGCTATATGGACAATATGTGGGTAGTATTGCCCATCACAACTCCAGAGTCTTGGGTTCCATCCTGATCTCGGTTACTGTCTGTGTGAAGTTTTGCACATTTTCCACCATGTTCACTTGGATCTGGGTTCACTGGTTTCTTCCCACTGACCAAAAACATGCATGTAGGCAGACTCGATATGCTAAATTACTCATAGGTTTGAATGAGTGTGTGAAGGTGCCTTGTGTCCACTTCCATCTTGTGCCCACTGTTCTCCAGATCCACTATAACCCTGTCCAGAATAAAGCAGTTACTGAAGATGAATGAGTGAATAAACGATAGTGGATACGGTGTGGATTTGAATATCCAGTGGGAACATTTTGCAGATGCTGATACTATAGTGGCTAGCAGGGGTGTTAGCTAAACTGTTAAAATTTACTTCTAAATAGTTTGTTTTCATGCATTTGTTTCCCTTGCATGTGAAGGCTAATTGCTTAAAAAATGTGAAAATTGGACAAAAAGTTGGATTTATCATAAAACTTGCCTCAGGTGTTCTCACTGTTTGCAGTACTACCAGACCGATAAAATATAAATCTTTTTTGGCTATCTAACATGAGACTAGGATGGTTTGGTTTTGCTAGGCACAACTTAGCTATCACTAAATGGGTTTAGCTGATACAGAGCTGTGCAGAGTGCGTTAGCTATCCTTATGCTCTGCTCATATCATGTTCACGTAACTTATACATATTCATGCACTCAAAGACATCTACACACCTTGTTTTCCTGCTCAGAATGAGAGGGTGTTAGTATTACAGTTCAACCCATTTTTAAAATCAGCGTATATCCGTTTTTCCTCACATTGACTGTGTGAGTTAGCGTTTAGTGTTTGACTTGAGAGCTGTCAGCCAATAAGACACAAGTGTTTCCACGTATTTTCCTGTAAACCCTGTCTGATTGGTCTCTCCTCCATTCACTGAAGATACACAATTACAGACTGTCTTCTTTTACTGATGTTCAGTTACGTAGTGCAAAACCGCTCCAAGTGGAGAATTATTTGGGGCTAAAGAAAAAATCTTCAGGGCTACAGCCTCCAATGCCCAGGCCAGGTTACACCCCTGGTTGCTACTACTGACAAAGTTTTACAGAAGCCCTGGGATTCCCTGAGCTAAGCTAATTATGGTAATTACAAACTGCTTTAATTCCTTGCTGAGCTTTCAGTTGTGTAAGATTATTGAAACAAAAACGCACAGTACATGAGTGAGAACCAGTGCTGCACATTTTGCGGACACTACACACTTTCAGACTGTCTTCTGCTCTCAGAAAACTCCAGATAAAAGCGTCTCTATATAAACTCATCGACCTCATTGAACAGGAAGATCTAAGCAGTAGTGATGGGCTAAAGTGTGAGATGGTAATGACACTGCTTATTGTGTCATGTCAATTATATCACTGTTGTCCTGAGCATACAGTTCCCTCCTACAGAGTAACTCTGCCTAACACAGTGTGTCTATAAATATGAGTGTGTAGGAGCATAAAGACACGATAATCCATAAAGAAGCTGCTCTAATCCTGACTTAGGTTTTCTTTTAAAAAGACAGATTTTCACGGCCATGTTGAAGACAAATCTGGTTACTCATCCATTCTGTTGAACAGAAATAAACACTAAACCTCATAATTCATGCAAGTGAGCCCAATAATCGTTTGTCATGTTTCAGTATTGTGCTTTTGGTTAATGTGGATCTTGTGCTCTACACAGTGCACGATCTTTTGCTGAAATGGTTATTTATGTGTGACATTTTAGTGGGTGTTATTTACACTAAATAAATCTATATATCTATCACATGTAGACCTTTTCTTTTGTCTCTGTTTTCAGATTTTTTTTTACAAATACTATATATTAGAGGTCGACCGATAGTGGATTTTACCGATACTGATAACTATGTTGGGCAGTACCTACCGACTGATAGTTTAAAAAAATTATACTGAATGAAAAAATAACTCTCAAAGTAAAATATTGCTGAACTTTATTACAAAAATAAACAGTACTGACTGTTCCATGAAAATGTACTGGAAAATGTTTCAGTGAAATAAATATATAAATATTAACTATATATACATATACATATATAATATTAACTATATACATACAAGATATACATCCAAACTTTGCCAAAACAAAATTTGTCAATGACAGATTTTATTTAATCTCTAGAGGCCACTATTATACTGTATAATGATAGCGAACCCTTCTCAGATGCTCACGCAACGAACACAACCGGGAAAAACTACGGTTGTGGATTTTTGAGATTACCAATAGTTCCAATCCGTTATTGGTGCCGATTAATCAGCAAAACCGATCAATCGGTGGACCTCTACTATATATGCTTTTAGCAGTTATTCCCACTAACAGCTGGTCATAATATTAGCTGGGAGGCTAAAATCTAATATTTATTAGTAGCTTGAGAGTGAAACTATTTGAGTTGAGTACTACATCATATCGTGAGGTCTCAATGGCATAATAAATTATGTGTCAAACTATTAAAGGCAAAGGTAAAGGCAAATAGGCAGTTGTGATTTTTTTAGGCAGCTGCATTCGTGGTTTTTAATTTCTGTAATGCTCTAATGGGTTCATACAGTGTTTCCTCGGAATACCAAACATGGTAAACAGAAAAGCTCTAACTCAAACCAAACAGTAAATGTACAGTTCTGTTTACCATCTGTCCATTTGTGTGTGTGTACTTTGATTGGACAGTGTGTGTTTAGTCTTTCCCCTCCAAATGTGTAGAAAGATGGTGGTGTTCTAATCTGTGTAATCGCCTGACATGACTGTCACCCATAGACTGCATTATTCTAGTCAGGGCTAGAAAGAAATCAGCCGAGCCTCTTCCTATCATTTTGTGATGTTGTGCTTGATTACATAAAAATTAAAGAATAATCTGCCTGTTAACAATAAATAATCTCATGTGGAAATGAAAATTTATATTAACGTCTTTTCAACTTTGGAAAATGGAGGGGTTTAGCCCTGCTTGCATATATATACTAGCTACCCTTGATTAGTCAGAAAAATAGCACCTAGGTGAGAGAGAGAGAGAGAGAGAGAGAGAGAGAGAGAGAGAGAGAGAGAGAGAGTTCTCATCCAGAGTGGATCCTTGTCTTGCTCCCATTGTTTATAGATACGCTCTGGATTCACTGTGACCCTGACCAGGACAGACAGGTTACAGAAGATGAATGAATAAAATTATTTATGTTTTATTCTTGCAGTTTTCTTTTCAATATTTTATATGCAACGAACACGTGGTGTCAGAACAGAAGGTGATGAGGCATGAGTAGAGGAGGAGGTAGAGCGTTTTAGGGATGTAAATCAACATATCCTAGATGGCAGTGTTCTCAACTCCAGTAATGGAGACGCACAGCCATTCAGACATTTGTCTTCTCCTTACTCCAAATACACATGATCCAACTTTAATGAAGCCCTCCATAAGAAGTTAAACTTGAACCTGGGTGGTGCGGCTCCAGAACTGGAGGCAAAATCCTGTTATATGATACAGTCCATCCATCCATCCATCCATCTTCTATACCTCTTTATCCTTTTCAGGGTCACGGGGAAACCTGGAGCCTACCCCAGGGAGCATCGGGCACAAGGCAGGGTACACCCTGGACAGGGTGCCAATATATGATACAGTATATTACATAAACTAGTGCACAGTAAAAATATATATATATATATATATTGCAAAGGTTAAAGAAATATATTGCTATAGTGCATCCTGGTATGTATGTTGCTGCTGTAGTCTGTATGATTTGCAGTGACCACCAGAAGGCACTCATATCTCCTGTGCATATGGTTTCTGTCTGTAAGTGTCACAAGACACCCTCTTATGGTGAATCCAATCATTACAGCTAAACATTTATCTAGCATCCATTATGAGATTTCGTTAAAACAAATATACGATTATTAATATTATTTTTAAACAATTTTACTCATTTCAGGCTTGACATTTATTTGTTCATTTTTAGCAGATATTTGTTCAATATAGCAGTATATTTCAAACATTTATTTCTAGGGGGAAAAAAGGTCAATTATCTGCCAGGAGAAAAAGACCATTTCTAGTCTATCAGCCAAGTCTAGAAATAGGATTAATTTTATTAACGGTGATACGACAGTGCTTGTGAACTCTTGAATCTGACTGGTCAGAAGGTGTTGATTTTTTTTTATTATTATTATTTCATTATTTAACATCAGCTGGTAGTGCTGGCTGAAAGGCAAACCACACAATGCAAAAAAAATTATCTTAGCATCTGAAAATATATTGAATATAGTCAAATGTATCTAGGATTTCATATTATAAGATTACAGTAAATTTCTGGGCATTTTTACTCATTTCAAGCTTGAAATAGTCTTGTTGAATTGGCAGATACAGTATTTTCTCTAATAAGCCTAATAGTAGATTTGTTAAATGTGTTACTTAATTTTAAAAAAATAAAATAAAATAAAATTAATTGTTGATATGGGGACATTTTCTTTAAGGGAATGTTTACGGAAGGAGTCTCCAGTGTCAGCATTTTATAACGGTCACTAAGTTTTCCACCAAGGCTCTTCTAGTAACATGAGAAGTTGTGTTTGTTTGTTTCTTATTCATTTCAACAAGAGAGAAGAGGCTGGTGAGGGAATAACATAAGCAATAACTTGTTTCAATGCACATTCCATAACATTAAATTGAATTATAAATGGTTAAAAGTGCAATGTTGTTCTTTAATAAATTAAACATTGTAAGCCTTGAAAAACTGCTGTGGTATAAGATGAATAAAACACTTATGGTGAGACATGGTGCTGTTGGAAAATAATTAATTGTAAGGTGGTAGTCATTATTTTTCTAGCACACTCATCGTGTTTTATTCCATATTTGATGGAATCATTTAAAATCACTACAGAAATACAGTTTAGTGTGGAGCTTTCCAGAAATACAATCTGAGGCCTTGACCTTTCAAACTGATCATAACAGTATTTTAATGCATGTCAGACAGTGTAATGATATACTGTATCTTCTTAAATAAATAAATAAACATAGAACATAAGTGTTATTTAACACTTTGTTTTTTGGAATGACTTTACAAATGCTCCCCTACTTCTGAATGGACCAATCTAAATGTTAAATGTTCGAGTATGGGTGCAGAATGAAACACAGCCACACTTCCGGGTTTGGCCTAAGCTCCGCCTACCGGAATGTCACATGAAACTCACATGCCTCTGTCAACACTTCCTGGTTTCGAGGTTTGTGCAGCAATGCAGGTTTGGCTTCATGTCGCGGTGATTTTAAGCGTTTTCTGTGAATTATCAGAAGGTAAGATATGTTATACACTGGAACTGTAGTAGAACTAATATCAAAACATGATTTATCCTCCTTTGTAGTTGTACTAAAAAGTCGTTCGTTCTTTTAAGCCTACAATGTGTAGTCATCTATGCATGACTTCCATGTAATTTATTTACTGAATGATGTCCTGAATTCCTGTGTTTAATTTTCTGGGATGTCATCAGACTACTTTTTTTTTTTTTACAAACGTCTGTGTTTCTTGCTTTTATTAAGCTGAGAACAGTTAGAATTCATTGCCAAGCCTCTTCTAACTGTATTTGTAGCTGTTAGACATTACATATAGTTGTATTAATTTTGTTAAATATTGCACAAGTCAAGTAACGAAATGAACATGGTGAGTTTTATGACTTGATTTAGGAATTCAAGCAGGAAAATTAACCATGCTGAACTCTGGAAATACAGGAGCTTTGACAGGTGTCATCCATCCATCCATCCATCCATCCATCAATCAATATACGCTGGATGGGAATCCACACACACTCACATTCACACCTAGGAGCAATTTGGTGTATTCAATCCAACTACTCGCATGTTTCTGGGAGGTGGGAGGAAACTGGAGAAGCCAGAGAAAACCCCTACAGACATGGAGAGAACGTGTATAGAAACTACACACAGAGGATAATCCACTTGACCCTGGACCTATGAGGCAGCAGTACAACCTGCTGCCACACACTCACTTACTTGTTGAAAGCTACATCTGTGTATCTGTGTTATCAGGTGATGAATTTCGCTTTGCATCATATTATGGAGAGCACATGGTCCTGCAGAGAGCTCCAGAGAAAGCCGTCCTGTGGGGGTATGGCACACCTGGAGCTGAGGTTCAGATCACTTTAGCAGGACCACAAAATGAACAAGTAAAATCTGTTCCTGTCCTTGAAGGTGAGTAACAATAACTGCTTAATATGAATGTTAACCCAGAAATATGTCCTGCTTGATGAAATCAATTTCTATTGAGTATCGATAATAAACATTTATTGGACGTACGGTACTATAGTACATTAAAGGAGACCTATTTTGAGCCTTTTTACAAGATGTAATAGAAGTCTCAGGTGTCCCCAGAATGTGTCTATGAAGTTTCAGCTCAAAATACCCCACGGATCATTTATTATACCATTTTGAAAATGCCCCTTTTTGGGTGGAACCAAAAACATGCTGTGTCTCTTTAAATGCAAATTAACTGCTGCTCCCTGCCCCCTTTCCATAAGAGGGCTGCGTCTTTACAGCTTGTGCTTCGGATACTACAGCAACAACAATTCAACAACCAATTTGACTGACACCGTAAATAACAGTCTTCAACACTATATGTATGACTTATACAGACAGTAAGCTCTGGTCTCTGTGAATACAATTAGAGACCATGTTAACTTTAGCCACATTAGCCTTGGAATCTACTAACAAGCACATTCGGAAAGGCAATTTGCAAATATTTACAAAATATGAAGTGTGATACTTGCATCTTCTGGATATGAAGCTGGATCATGAACATCTGGTACTGATCCATGCTTGAGAACCAAGTTTTTAGCAAATCCTGCTTTGTATTGACCCTCATTCACAAAGCAGTCTGGTGTAAAATGAGATAAGGTATTTTTGGGGCACATTTCCTTCAAAATTAAAACTTCTCCACTGCATCTTCAGTGCCTCTGATGCCGGGGGTAGATGAAGACTCTTATGTTCATTCTAACAGCTGACAACAGAACACTTACAACGCTTATGAAGCTGAGACGTTTTTCTTATCACTGTAGCGGCTGCAGCGCGGGGAACATGGCGGACTGTGTGCAGCTCACTCAGGGGAGGAGCTATGCTAATAGGGCAGTGTCCCTGGGCAGGGCTTGTTCCAACGTGACATCACGTTAGGGCAAAAATGAAAACTGCTCATTTTGAGACATTGTTTATGATTTATTTGGAATACTAAAAAAAGGAGTGGGTGGATTTTTACCATTGTCAGGTGGTTGTGTACACACACCGCCGACACACATTTATGTTCAAACACCATTTAAAAGGGAATTTTGCATAAAAGGTCTCCTTTAAACTCCATTCTGTGTTATTTTATTGACCTTAAAGATATGGTAATATGCAGCATAAGTATCTTATCATTATGAATCTTAAGCTAATGAACTTATAAATCTAAAAAATAAAGAGGATAAGATGGATTACAGTACTACTTACTGCAGGCATTTGGAAGGTGATTCTTGATCCGGTTCAGGCTGGTGGTCCCTATAATCTGACTGCTGTTCAGAAAGGAAACAAGATTGTACTCACAGACGTGCTGTTTGGAGATGTTTGGTTATGTGGTGGCCAGAGCAACATGGCCTTCACACTCGGTCAGGTGAATGTTCCATCTCGTTTTGTTTTAAACAGAAATATCATAATTCAAGGAATACTCAGAATACTGCAAAAAAACTGCTAAAGGTTATTTCTCTCATTGAGAGACATGTTTCTGGTTTTCTTACAGGTATATAATGCCTCAGAGGAGCTGGCCATGGCCACTAAGTTCCCTAATGTCAGGGTCTTCCAGGCTGCACTGGAGACGAGCAGTGTCGAGTTGATTGACCTTGCAGGTGTCGAGATACCATGGTCCCGTCCTACACCAGGTATGAACATAGATGTCCATAAAAAACAATGAGGTTTCTGTGCTACACTTTATATACTTGATATAAGATCAAGAGGTTCCAGAGGAACCTTGATTTCCCGCCAATTACGAAAACAAACAAAAAAAGGAACCGAAACACACATGAAATCAGGAACTAATCACTTATCCTGTTGCAGGTTAGATAACATATTTTCCAGACTATGAAAGATTTTTTCTATAGTAGTTGCAAATCTACTTATGTTTTGACACATACATTTCTGAAAGTTGCTATTGGCTGACAAGTGTACAGTATTAGGAAATTTAGCGCAGTGCTGTTGAATTCTCGGAGCTTAATGGTCGGAAGGTGTTGAATATTTTCCTGTACCAGCAGCTCTGAAAGTAATTCCAGCTGCAAAGCAAATCACAAGTTTATACGGTATTAATGTTCTAATACTTTATCGTTTCTATAGTCACAGCTTAGACTGGGACTTGTATGCAGGACATACCTAGGACATAATTATTTTCAAAAAAAATTCGATAGGGTTATGTTTTCTGAGACATTAATTTAGCATTTGTAAGAGTCTCTAGTGTCAGTGCTTTGTAATAGTCAGAGGTAAAGCTGTAACTTGAATTTTTTGCCATTTTTGGCTTCTCTGTAACATGACCAGGTGCATTTATTGTCTTGTTAACTTCATTAGAAACAAAAAAAAAGAGAGGCTGGCAAGGGAAGGATCGTTTGTACAATTGTGATGCTTGAAAGTTTGTGAACCCTTTAGAATTTTCAATATTTCTGCATAAATATGACCTAAAACATCATCAGATGTCCTAAAAGTAGATAAAGAGAACCCACTTAAACAAATAAGACAAAAAATATTATACTTGGTCATTTATTTATTGAGGAAAATGAGCCAATATCACATACTGTATCTATGAGTGGCAAATATATGTGATTTTTTTTTTTTTTTAAACGCTTATATGTAATATACTTTCAGGCACTGCTATAAGTAGATAGTTGGCGATGTTCCACAACATTAAATGAAACTATAAACCAATAAAACTTGCACCGTGTTGCTCTTTTAAAAATATTTAGCCTTGGCAAATTGCTTTATAAGAAGATTAAAACACTAGAGAACATGCTGTTTTTGCAAAATAATCAACTTTAGGGTGGTAAGAGTGGCTCTGTTTTGCCTCATGCTACATCACACCACCCTGTTATTGATTATTTTTCTATAACAGCACACCGACAAGCATACTTAATTAGCTAACTGGCCATTTTGACTAGGGATTATTTGCAGTGGATTAATGGATTCATAGGAGTAATTCTATTGATTGTGTGTATAATAGATTATGTGAGTATTTAATAATTAAGAGGTTTTTAATGAGATATAACATACCTGTATCTACATGTGTTAATAATTCATCCAGTTTTCCAATTTCACAATTTTCACCATGATCAGATATCATTTGCATGTTCAGTGCAACTATAACATTCAATTCTTACCTACATTGTATTTGATTCATATAGAAGGTTTCTCATTTCACATTCACATTTGTTATAGATGGTTATGTGTAGTTTATAGGATTTTGGTTCTCATTGTACAATTTCGTCTGTCTACACAGATACATTTTCAGGTTTAGTGAGCTGTAAGGGTTTTGTTTTGTTTTTGGTGATAATGGATCATCAGTTTTTGCTTTGTTTTCTGTGTTGTATCTGTGATTGTAGAGATCCTTAGAGGAAAGGATTTCACCCACTTCTCAGCCGTTTGCTGGTTGTTTGGCCGCTACCTTTACGAGAGTCTGAAATATCCGATCGGGTTGGTGGAGTCGTGTTGGAGTGGGACCCCTGTAGAGGCTTGGTCCTCCCTCAGAGCACTACAGAGCTGTGGCCTCAAGGAACCTGAGAGCAGACCCCCAGTATACACTTTTCCCAAGAGTGCCATGAGTAACAGCTTATCATACACTGATAAGTATGTTTATAGTCTTACCATATTTTCCAGACTGTCATTTTTTGTACTTGGGTTAAGACGAATCCCCAAAATTTTGTTTGATTACAGAAGGAATTCATTTATACATTGAGTTTGTTTTTTTTGGGGGGAGGGGGGGGGGGGGGGTTTGGGGGTTTTTTCACAGAGTTATGGTTAAATTGCATCTCTATATATAGCAATGAAAAAAAAAATTATTTCACTGTCCACTCATGATCTAAGCTCTGCCTGCTTGGAACAGTCATGCCATGTCTTTATCTGAAAAGCTTGTTTCAATTTGTATTTCATGAAAACACGAGAATTTCTTTTAAAACCTTTTTGTTTTAAGAAATTTAAGTTTCTAAATGTCCTGCATTTATGAAATTTTGCATGTTGATTCCTATCCCTATTAAGAATGTTATTACAGAAGAATTTCCTCAAAATGTTTATAGAGAAAAATGGCATAAAAATATATATTTTATGCCATTTTTCTCTATAAGCATTATATTTATATATATAATAAATACACAATTTTCTAACAAACATTTCTTTAAAAGTCTTCACAGTGAAATAAAATTTTAAATTCTTAAATATTTATAGAATATATCTTTTGGTTTTATTATCTTACATTTTCGAAGAAGGAGCCATTTAAATAAATTTAAGATACTGAAAAGGGAATGAGCAATCAAACCTGCAGTGTCTTGCCTTAATGTAGCAGCCATTTTTATTTTATATAATGCTTATTGAAAAAGTATCTAGCTGACGGTTGACCTAGGCTTTTGCCTGTGCTTGGCCATTGTGATTTTTTTTGGTGTACACTGACAACTTTTATAAAGATCATTTTAATTTTTTACAAGCTGAACTTTGGCAAAATCTGGTTATTTCCAATTTATTTTCAAAATGGGATTTATAGAGATCTTTCATTGGATAACAACGGTTAATGCATAATAGCTTTAAGTTTAATAGAGTGGGTAATATGGTAATGTTTTGGTATTTAAAATCTAATTTTATCCACATTCTGTCCATTGTGAACTTCACTGTGTGCTTAAAGTGAACAGTGGAATAAAGTGTGGAGCAGTACAGTGTTATGGAATGCCATGATCCACCCTCTGCTCAACATGACCATCAAAGGAGCCATATGGTACCAAGGTATTGATTCTCATGCAGAGAACCAAATCACTTAATAAAGTGTGGCGTGGCTCAGCTTTGCCCTGCTGTTTCTCAGGTGAAGCCAACGAACAGTACAACCAGGACAAGTACTCATGCACTTTCCCAGCTATGATCGATGACTGGAGAATGGCGTTCCACACAGGCTCGGAGGGCCAGACTGCACAAGATTTCCCATTTGGATTTGTACAGGTACCATGCAGAATCATAGCTTTAATCATTAGGCTTAATTCACTGCACTGTTGAAAGCTGCATTCTGATTGGACGAAAATTTAAATGATTAATTTTCTATAACACGGCTGCAAGGCAAAACACAGGTTTATATTAATCCGCTTTATCGTTTCTATAGTAACACAGGGAATTGTGTGGCGGATGTGTCGCGTAAATGGATTTTTAAAAAAACATGCAGGTGTTAATATGGTGAGGTTTTCTGTAAGATGTTTATTTAGCACGCTTGTAAGGAGTCTCCAGTGTCAACGCTTTGTAACATTCAAAGGTAAAGCTGTAACTAAGTTTCCGTCTTCAGAACGTGTCTTATTAACTTCAAAAGCGAAAAAAGAGAGGCTGGTGAGGGAATGTTTTTATCGATGTTCTAATTTAAGTTATGACAGGAATTAACATGTTTAGCAGACATCCCACAAAGGGTTCAAATGTACAACACCATTCTTTAATAAATAAATACATTGAACTCCTTGACAAGTTGCTGTGGTATGAGAGGCAGGCATGAAACATATTGGGACATGCTGTTACAGGACAGTGATCAACTTTGGGTTGGTAACAGGAACTCTGCTTCACGCCAGACCACATTACACCAGCTTGTCATTGATTATTTTACTAAAACTGCCTTCCTCATTGTTTTATTCCTTACATGTCAAATAGTACTTAGCCTAAATATGAATTAGAGACCCAACTTCTTGCTTGAATCTCTTTGAATCTGCTGGTGTACAGAAGATACACAAACGGGTATATTTTAAGTATATTAAAATGAAAGTACAAACCCCAGAAAAGTGTGATTAGATTGTTATAATGTACTTTGTCATTAGGAAGGTACAAGGAGTGCACATCATGTCAGAACTAAGGTAATTACAACGTTTCAACTTGTAATAACTGCTCACGTCTTCATCCAAGTTGTAATTACCAGTTGGAAATCATACCGCGTGTGATGTTACATTATAAATAAACACGACCGAAAAATGGCCGCTGCTTCAACAGTTAAAGTAATTAAAAGTGTAATGTAATGTGAATATGAATAGGAACTACCTTTTTTTTTTTAACCAGCATGAATAAAATGTATATATTTATCTTAGACTTCTGATATTAAACTGGACTTGGTTCTCCCCAGCTGAGCACCTATAGGATGGCCACACAGGATGGATTTCCAGAGATTCGCTGGCACCAGACAGCAGACTACGGCTTTGTTCCAAATGAGCGCATGAAGAAAACTTTCATGGCTGTTGCTATGGACTTACCAGATGTGTTGTCACCCTGGGGCAGGTACTGTATGTGTGTGGGTTTGTAATGAGGGTCGAAACACATGTGAAAATGTCTTAAATATATAAACACCTTTTGGCTCAGAGGGTTTTTATTCACGCTTTAAATTAATGACAATTTAAGCTATATATAGAAAAATATACACACATGCTGTACATGGTATCATAAATAATTTTTATATAAGTGTTTTATTTTTTTGTTACATAATTTCCTCACCTAGAACATTTTCACATCATATACATTAGACAGACGTGCTATTTTCATAGTGTTTGTGCATTTCTAACATTTTTGCATGGAAAAATCTGATGCCTTGAGGATGTAGTATGTGACATGAGCTATAAAAAGTAAAATACCTATGAGTAAAATTATTTGTGTGTGTGTAGCATTCACCCACGGGATAAACAGGATGTAGCGTACAGGCTGGTGCTTGGTGCGCGAGCTATAGCCTATGAGGAAACGGGCGTGTCCTTCAAGGGTCCTTTTCCCATCCGGGTCCTGATTGAGAACACCACCATAATCATCACTTACGATCAAAAAATCAGAGCCACGCTTTCCAGTGGTACTTTTGAGGTATGGCTTGGTATTATGTCATTGAGTAATATTTATTATGTTTCAATTTTATTTGTATAGTAGCTTTTTACAGTAGACATTATCTCAAAGCAGCTTTACAGAAATATCAACACGGTATATAGATATTAAAGGTGCGAATTTATCCCAACTGAGCAAGCCACTGAGTGGCGACGGTGGCAAGGAAAAACTCCCTAAGATGTTAAGAGGAAGAAACCTTGAGAGGAACCAGCCTCAGAAGGGAACCCATCCTCATCTGGGTAACAACAGATAGTGTGAAAAGGTTCATTATGGATGTATATGAAGTCTGTTTAGCCTTAGAAGCAGCCGTAGTCCCAGCAATCTGGAATTGGAGTAGATGAGCGCTCCATCCAGATGTAGGACATCCGAAACGGATCAGGCAGGTCCGGAGAGCAGAGAGGGACTGTGCTTAGCCTAACAGAAAGTCTACGCAGGGTAGGCTTGAGTAAACAAACACATTTTAAGCCTAGACTTAAACACTGAGACTGTGTCTGAGTCCCAAACACTAATTTGAAGACTGTTCCATAACTGTGGGCCTCTATAAGAGAAAGCTCGCTATTCGAGGTACCGACAAATAGCCTGCACCTTTTTATCTAAGTAGGCATGGCGGATCATAGAAAACCAAAAGTTTGCTTAGATACTGTGGAGCGAGACCATTTCGTGCTTTATAGGTCAATAATAGTATTTTATAATCAATGCGAGATTTCACTGGGAGCCAATGCAGTGTTGATAAGATCGGGGTGATGTGGTCGTATCTTCTGGTTCTAGTTAGGACTCTAGCAGCTGCATTCTGGACTAACTGGAGTTTGTTTGTGCTCCTACTGGAACATCCAGACAGTAAGGCATTACAACAATCTAGTCTAGAGGTGACGAAAGCACGAACTAATATTTCTGCATCATGTAGTGACAATGTATTTCTTATCTTCGAAGTATTTCTGAGATGAAAGAAGGCTATCCTGGTAATATTATCTACATGAGAATCAAATGATAGGCTGGAGTCAATAATCACACCAAGGTCTTTTACTGCTACACATCATGAAACAGAAAGACCATCCAGAGTAACTTTGTGATCAGAAAGCTTACTTCTAGCTACACGTGGTCCTAATACAAGTATTTCTGTCTTATCAGAATTAAGTAAAAGGAAGTTAGTTAGCATCCACCGTCTAATGTCCTTTACACATTCCTCAACTTTATTAAGCTGCTGTCTGTCCTCTGGCTTCGCTGAAACATACAACTGTGTATCATCAGCATAACAGTGGAAGCTAATTCCATGTTTACGAATAATTTGGCCTAGAGGTAGCATATATAAAGTAAAAAGCAGTGGGCCTAAAACAGAAAGTAAAATGTTTGCAAGTAAAATGTCAAGACTTTCTCTGCGATGATGATGATAGACAAAGTAAGTTTAAAGTGGCCGATATGAAGTCATTTTCCATCATCTGGTTGCTTGTGTGTTGTCTCCACTACAGATCTGTTGCTCTAAGGAGAAGAAACCGTGTACCTCAGGTTCCCAATGGATTCCTGCTCCAATGAAGCAAAAGGAAAGTGATTCTGTCGTGATATCAATAGCTGAGTGTCCCGTTGATAATGTAGCTGCTTTGCGTTACGCGTGGAGTGACTGGCCGTGTGCATTTAAAGCATGTCCCATCTACAGCGCAGACGGAGTCTTACCTGCACCACTGTTCATCAGTGAACGATGGCCAACACACAGCTGATTATGGAGTCAAAAACAGTTCCTCTGTACATACAGTATGTGGAAGAAATGAAATACTTTCAAGACACGCCGCATGATCGTATTTATGAATAGAACAGTTGACAGCTGGGGATATCACAATTTTTCTACAGGTGGTCCGTCAGCGATTTAAGGTACTAATGGGGTTATTAGTTCAAATCCCAGAACCGTCTGAGAGCTACATTTGAGCATTTGATGATTCTGATGTATAAGGTGAACTCGGCAGTGGGTAGGAATTGACATGACAAAAGTAAGCCAAATGAGAAATACACTTTTGGTGTATATGCTGCTACTCCATGATTAACCTGCAGGTGGGGATATTGTCAAAGCGTGCAGACAAGGTTGCGAGTCTAGGAAATTTCTGAAGTGTATGTACAGTAGATATAAAAAGTCTACACGCCCTTGTTAAAACGGCAGGTTCCCACCTTTAATGTGAAATTGCAGAGTATACAAATAAAGTGGCAAACAGTCAGACACATTTTAGGGAAAAATAAAAAGTTACAATAACCTGGTTGCACAAATGTGCACACCCTTTTATAATTGGGGCGAGAAAAGATCTGACGATTTACGTGTCATTCTTTTACTTCACAAAAACCTGCCATTTTAACAGGGGTGTGTAGACTTTTTATATCCACTGCACATAGTGGTTAAATCAGTTTACCATTTTTGACATATTTGCACTCATATTTTTCTTTAATTTTCTTCAGTTGCTGTAATAGGACAATAAATAAATGTAATTTGTTATGAAAATGTGTAAATTATTATTAATTTTCACACTAATGAAACAGCAAACAGCAATAAAGCACTCAGATTTACCAAAGAGATCATCTCTGTGTTCTTGAACATTTTGTTTTTTATTGTACATGCAGTCCTTTACTCATGAGCTTGGGCAGAGCTCATAAATATCCAGTGAGACCCTCTTACTCCCTGGACAGGGAATCGTGTCCTAGGAAGTCCTCCTGAGTGACCACAATGACGCGGAGGGACTGTACAATAGGATCTCGCGTGATTCGTACCCTACCCTGCAGCCTAAACTGACATGCACCCTAGAGCGGGAGCTCATATGTGGTCTTGTTCAGTCCTGCATGAAAACTGAACGAGATCCAACACAAACAATCTACAAACATTCACGGAGAATGCTACAAATGAATCAGACTAGAATGACATCGCCATAAATGTAATTTAAATGTGAACTTTCATCATTTCGATTCTGATCATCTCTAACACAGATATAAATGCACGAATTTAACTTTGCGGACTTCTGCACCATGTCTATAAAAGCAGAACCAAATTCATGCCAAGGTTCATGCTCTCCTTTGGGTCCTTTTTAGTCCACCTCTGGTGTCCCTAATGAACCTCCTGCCCTGCCCATGGGTGCACTGTTCTGTATGGTTTGGCTCTGTTTTTGTGCTCAGCCTAAACCACTCACATAGCCTGTCTGATCTCACCTTGCAGCTCTCATGTGCCCAAACCACAAAGCATTCTCACTTTTGCTGATGTGCATTTTGGACAGGATGTTTATAATCTGCTGACAAATCATGCAAATCCCACAGAAGCAATGCATTAAAACTGGCTCCTCCTGGGTTGAATAGGTTGGACAACATGTGACCTTTGAAGATGCAAAGCAATTTTAAAATGTAAAAAAAAAAAAAAAAGACATTGTTAGAGGAGCATTGAAATGTTTGTGTTTAGAAATCATTAACCGGTTATTAAGAACATTCACATACTCTAGGTAACAGTTTCTACAAATGTTTGAAGTATATTGAAGTGTTTGAGGTAATCCTAGTATTATACCACAGCAGTGTTGAATTCTTAAATCTGATTGGTCACTTTACAATAAGTTACTATAAAACAATCTATGACTTGTAATTTGAGCCTAATAACAAATAGATTTCATTTAAAAATGAGAAATGTTGCTCTGGTGAAGCATACTGAAAGACATTTACTTAACTATAGGAAAGAAGTCTTCAGTCTGTATCAGCGTGTTGAGATAAATCTGATGCTTTAAGTTTTATACCATGAGAGAGAGTCTTCCAGATGAGGGTTATGCATTTTCTCAGTTATTTGACAAGCTGCAGTTTTTCCATCTTATTATCTTCAAGATAGAAAAAAGACAGGCTGGTAATGGAAGCACTGTTTATAGCTGCTATAACATAGAGTAAGTGATAACAGGAACTAACTTGTTTCATGAATGCTCCACAACATTGAATGTAAAAATAAATTCATAAAAAGTATGATGTGTCATTCTTTAACAAATAAAAAAATAATAAAATGTTTGGCAAATTGCTTAGATATAAGAGGAAATAAAGTTCAGAGTGTTAACCTGGCATTGATTATTTTCTTTATAACAGCACTCCTAGTTGTGGTTTATCCCTTACTTAAGCCATTACACTCCATTTGATGTAACTGATACACCCAGATAGAAAGTTATAGATATGTGATGTTCATTTGGTAATAATAGTGTTGTTATTTCTCGCTTTAAGGAACAAGTGAGAAGTCTGTATAAATAAAAGCTTGCTACAGAAATACATGAAACTCGTATGAATGCAACACTGCAGTATTATTATCATTGCCATACTCCCAAATAATATCTGGTCCTATGGTGGCCCGTATCCATTGATACGTAGATGCGATAGAGGGGGACAGATACATTGTGTTTATGAACAGATGTGCTACAGTCAGTAATTGTTTACCTGAATGCATTATCTAGGTCAGTGGTTCCCAAACTTTTCCAGGGCAAGGCCCCCCAAATGGCATTAACATTTGACCGAGGCCCCCCTTTTGCAAGATGTCTTTAAAACACATTAAAAATACAGACTTCTGAATATATCCCCCCCCCCCTTTTTTTTATAAATAATTACATCTTGCATCTTTACATTACATTAGATTAGGAATTGATTGTGTATGTGTGGTTGTCTGAGAGTGAGAAGGAGAAAATCATGTATTTATTTACTTTTCACACCAAATTGTTGAGGCCCCCCGGGCGCCCCCTGGCGGCCCCACTTTGAAAACCACTGATCTAGGTGAGAAAACTTTCTAGCTCTACCTCGTCATTACCATTATTGCAAATGGTGAAATGCCCAAATAATATCTGGTCAGTGATGGTCTTACGGTGGTTTCTTTCCTTTAACGGACAGAGTATAGATGTGGTAATCATTTGTGAAGAAAATGAAACAGTTGATGAATCAATCAGTCACAGCCTCCACTCTTCTGGGAAGGCTTTCCACTAGATTTTAGAGCGTGGCTGTGGGGATTTGCCCATTCAGCCACAATGAAAAAAAAAATATCTAAAAGGTGTGTGTCATACCTGACACCTAGTCACTTTACACTGAACACTTTACAGTTGGTTTTGTGACTGTAAGTCATTCCCTTCAAATGCTATTGAGCTTTAAATAATGACATATTTTGTGTATGAGCCCACTCGGTAGTGAAATCCATATCTAATTTACATATGATTTAATACTTTATTTTAATAAATATCAGAAATCTAAAAGGTGTGCGTCATACCTGACACCTAGATGAACACTTTATAGTTGGTTGTGTGACTGTACATCATCCCCTTCAAATGCTATAGAGCTTTAAATTATGGTATATTTTGTGTATGAGCCCATGTAGTAATAAAATACATGGCAACATTTATATATGATTTAATAGTTTATTTTGTTAAATATCAAAAATCTAACAGGTGAGCATTATAGGTGACACCTAGATGAACACTTTACAGTTGGTTATATGACTGTAAGTCATTCCCTTCAAATGTAATTGAAGTTAGAAACGTGTTTAACAATATCGTATGCAACTTTAGAGACGGTCCCTTAATTTACGCATATCTGCGAATATCGAACGTCTTTATTCCAGTATAGAAAATGGATGGATGGTTCATTGCACGTTGAGGGGGCGTTGACTTCCCCCACGATTAACTAAAAGACAACACTCGAGTTTGTTTTTGTTTGTTTTTTTAAATAAAGAAATGTACCTATATTTATTTATTTTAATGTGTTACGATACATCTGCATAACGGGATTGATGGCTATTTTAGCAACAGGCGAATGTGTGCAAATCCGAGATTTGTACACCCCTACAACAAGCATAGTACGCTGAATAGAAGTGACCTTCGGAACATTGGCCGTCAGTCAGTTTGGAATGAACCAACTGTGTTTTAGAGGGGTGTGCATTGTAGCACTACTGCAAACGGCGCAGGCAAAGCGTTGCCATAACTTTTAGCTACAGCGCCTGTCCTCTATGCACACTTGGGGGGAGAAATACTCATTTTTTTCCCTCTATAAATAAACGAAAAACAGGTAATCTAACGTTCACCTCGCACAGAAACAACTAAATGTGTTATATGTAGCGAAAGCGTCGCAGCTGGGATGCGTATAAGCGGTTTTTTTATCTAGCTAGCTCCTCAGTCTTAGCAAAGCAGTTAGCATAGCAGGCGGTTTGCTAATAAATTAGCCAAACATTAGCTCCAGATACACGGTTATAGGTTCGTATTTGGATTTGATAATGTTTACTTTTGTGTTATCAGCGCGCTCGTCGTAAATGTCGTAATGTAATAATTAGCTAATAGCTCCAAAAAAAAGGCCAGTATTGACTTCCCAATTAAGCAGACGTGAGGCTAACTAAACTAGCTGAAATACATTGAAACGCATCATTATAGCTCGCTAACTAACTAGCTAGCCAAATAATTTAGAATATAATTTGTCATATGTAATGTAATGTCTGATTTATATACCGGGTGCGTGGCTGAGTTAGTTCAGCAGCACATAGGCTAGTATTCAAAAGTAGCTAGCTCAGCTAATAGGCTACAAACAGTGCTTTTTACAAGGTTAGAGTTCTAGCTCGTTTAAATGACTCCTCTTTCACCATTTCAGCAGGAATTACTTTTTCTTTTGTAATTATAATAAAAGACTGGGCGGCATTTTAATCAATGTTGCATGCCTGGTTATAACTTTAATATTTTTATTCGTTTTATGCTATCGATTGTATGGTATAAGCATCATCAGATTTCCCTGACTTAACGTTAAACAGATAAATATAGAGAGATTAATTTATTTAAGTGTATGTGCAGATGAGTGTGAAAGTGAGTTGCTTCCTCCCATGGTTTGTGTAAAAGCGAAAACATCATCTTTATTTAGAAAAAATATGTATATGCATTACAGATTCAATTTGGGTGTGGAACAAGTCCAGAGTCCAAAGCTTAAGGGAAAATCAGCAGAGAAAAATGTTTAAGAAGATCTGATAGCAAAACAAAACAAAAAAAAAAATCAACGTTGTCATGAAGATTTCAATCTCCAGATATAATTTGAAGAAGGCCTTGTTCACAAGCTGATCTGAAAGAGATCAGAGATTTAATGGCGCTTTTCTAATGCACGGTTCGACTCGACTCCGCTTGCTTCTGGTGGGGTTTCCACTGTGGAGAGTACCTGGAACCTGCTACCTTTTTTTTTTAGTACCACTTCGGTCGAGGTTCCAAGCGAGCCGAGCTGATACTAAACATGAGCCACTCTCTGATGGAGTAGGTAATTCTCCTTAAGGAGTGGTTCTGTATTGTGCCTGAATAAATGTGTGGTTTAATACATGCTTTGCGTACGGTAATATTCTATTAATGGAAATCATTTCTCTCATTACAGATAAAATCACAGCAAAGGTTTCTGTCTGGGGCAGTGGTGGCTCAGTGTTTAAAGGCTCTGGGTTACTGATCAGAAGGTCAGAAGTTCAAGCCCCAGCACTGCCAAGCTACTACTGTTGGGCCCCTTGGGCAAGGCCCTTAACCCTCAATTGCTCAGATGTATAAATGAGATAAATGTAAGTTGCTCTGGATAAGAGCGGCTGCCAAAAATGTAAACGTCTTAGATTTTTACATCTCGCTTGTAACTATTTCCAAACAGGCGTTTATCGAAGTCACTCCTGTCGCGGCTGAATCTAACTTAGTCGTATCGAGCACTACGTACGTTCTAGAGCACCGATATTTTACATCCTTAATAGGGTCCGCGTTCAGTGAACAGCAAAGGCGTTTGGAATACGGCCTGATCGTGTATTTGTACAGGGCTTCAATAATACAACATTATTCCTGCGTGAAGGCAAGTGGAAGATGGCACCCACGTTGAGGCGGCACTAAACCGCAGTGGAAAAGCAAGCTCAGAAAAGTAAAGCAAGTTGAGTCGTGCTGTACCGTGTAGTGTAAAAGTGACTATAGTTATATACAAGCATAAGTGTGGGGATAGCTGTTGTAAGAGAATATAACACATCCAGATACTGATATTTTGATTTCTGTTTAACATGTACTTTTGAGAATTGATATAAATAATTTTTGCCTTCTTCTGTATGCACCCTGTTGGACTCGGCTATAGAAAAACAGATTGATGAATAAGTAGATGGTAGATATATTGAATAATGTGTTTTCTCTCTCTGTGCTGCAGCAGCAGCCGTGCCCCGCCGCGCGTCAACCCCCAGCGGAGCCGTCATGTGGCAGGAGGCCCGCAAACATGAGCGCAAGTTGCGCGGCATGATGGTGGACTACAAACGCCGTGGGGAACGACGGCGGGAATACTACGAGAAAATTGTAGGCAGAGATCAGGCTTTTAACTCATCACCTTCCTTAACCTACTGCAGTAGTACCAGTTGAGGTCATAAGTTTATGTACACCATGCAGAATCTGCAAAATGTTACTAATAATAATAAGAGAGATCATAAAAATTGCATTTTTGCAATTGGATGATCGATGTAAGTTGTTATACATTTTTTTCTTCTGGGAAACATGTAAATATCTTATGAAGCTTCTGAAGTTCAGTGCTAAAACAAAATAATTTACATCGATCATCCTCAAAAGTTTACACCCCCCTTGCTCTTCTTGAGCGTCAGTGAATGTGTGCACCTTTTGTAATAGTCGTGTACGAGTCCCTCAGTTGTCCTCAGTGTGAAAAGATGGATCTCAACATCATATAGCCGCTGTTGAAAGGGGTCAGATGTGTAGAAGGTGCTGGAAAAGCAAAGAATGTGCAGGACCTGGAGGATTTTTCTGAAGAACAGTGTGCAGTTTAACTGCTCACGACAGACAAGGGACTCATGAAGAGCTATCACAAAACACAAAAACAGTAGTTGATCATCCAGGTAACGACACACAGTATTAAGAACCAAGCGTATGCAAACTTTTGAACTGGTTCATTTGTGTAAATTCGGTTATTATTGTGTCTTGTGGACTAGATGTAAACATCTGTGTATGTGAAAGAGCTTATTCAGGGCAGAACTAAATTTAAAAAAAAATGCAATTTTATTGGTCAATCTTATATATATTTTTTTAGTTATTAAAATTTTGCTGGTTCTGCAAGGTGTATGTAAACTTATGACCTCAACTGTATATGATGCATAAAAGTAAAACTGTTTTGTCTTATTTATTTATTTATTTATTATTTGTATTTTTTTTTACCTTTCATCAGTGGTTTCTTGCATGATCTTTATAATATATTCTTCCAAACACTACAAAATATAAACATCAGACAACCAGTGATCATACAAGACCAATCCCATAATGTTTGTCAGCTGATGTAATGTCCAATGCTGCTGCTTTAATAAAGCATTGCTTAAAAAAAAATGTCTTCTCATCCATCGTTGTCCTCAGCAGGTGATCTCTTAAAGAAATGTAATTGTTGCTGTTTATTCACATTTTGCATTTTGTTTCCCTGCCATGTTTTTCCTCTGTGCAGAAAAAGGACCCAGCTCAGTTCCTGCAGGTTCATGGCCGTGCCTATAAAATCCACCTTGATCCGGCTGTAGCCTTGGCTGCTGAGAGTCCAGCCAACATGTGAGTTACTTGTGCCTGCAATTCTCACCTGGACTTTGTATTATGTTCATTTTTCTTCATAGCAGGAGTGGACAAATCAGTAGCCTGGACTTCCAGGAGGTGAAGATTACTTGTCCGTTTTATTAGTGTTTTCATACAAATTTGCCCAGCAGACAAGTAGGTTCAGTAGGTTAGAATTTTTATTTGTTTGTTTAATAAACAAGCTCATGCTGGTCATTCTGAATTTCACTGCCTGTTGCACCATGTATGTTTACTGTTAAAGTCCCCGTGAAGTGCCTTGAAACACGCAACGTTATTCAGTGTGTTGACTTCATTTCCACCGAAACAGGAAGTCAAGGCTGGACATACTGAGTGGCTCCACCCCCTTTTTAAATAGCTAATAGCGTTTAGCCTACCTCACAGCCTGGGTTAAGCCATACTTGACAGTTAGTACACTGGATGCAAGCCCGAACAATAACGACATGTTGCGTTTCCTTCTTAACACCAACTTACAGCTGGAAAACTGAATCAAACGTGAACATTCAAACAGCCAAAGACACACTTACGACCCACGGTTGCTGATTTCTATAGTGATTTTTATAATGTTGGGGGTGGGACACTTCAGATTCTAGAGATCATTTGATTGGGCAGAAAATCTGATGAGAAGCTGCGGTGCAGAATGTCATCATCAAGATCGTTTTATTGATGGTAGAGAGAGAGACTGTACATTTTAAATGCATATATCCTCTCAACGCAAATTTTGTCATTGTTTTGGAGCACACCAGTTTATAGATAATCTTAAGGCGAACATATTCATACTAAAAGCCACAAAATTTCAATTTAGATTTCATGAGGACTTTAATTAGCATGCATGGATGACTTACAGTCTTTTCAGCATCAAGACCATGCAGGTTTGTGGAAACATTGATAAAACCAAGCAAAATAACATCATATATCCTGCTAGCACAATACGTACTCAACTCATGGTTAAACACGTTAAGAGACAAGAAAGACGCTCCCCAAATACTATGTTATTTGTGATGCAAGGAGAGACCACCACAGCTCAATACATCAGCCTGAGACTTGCAAACGCAATGTTTTCAGACATTATTAAAAGGATAATGAATATGACCGAATCGTGACCTACAATTGATTTATACAGTTGTCTATGTCTGTATTAGCGCTCTGAACTTGCTATCTAACTTGTCTTTAATTTATTACGTTGACCGCTACCAAATATTAGCCCAACCAGTTATATTTCTGGCCAACCAAAACATGGAACTGGATAGCACTCCGGAGATTTTGGCTAATAAATTGATCGTTTTGTCCACTCCTGTATAAGTTTGTCCTGGAGCAGACACTATGGATATATCAATATTTATTAGAATTACTGTGAATCACATGTTTTTTTCAGGATGCCTTGGCAGGGGGACACCAACAATATGATTGACCGGTTTGATGTGAGGGCGCACTTGGACTACATTCCCACGTATACGCCTACTCTGATGAGCACCACGTAAGTCTCCAAGCAAGCTTCTATGTTATGGATAATGATCTGGAATTGATTAGCTATCAGGATGTGCTTCTTTTAAATAAGCTAAAGATACCTCAAACAGCTGGGATGGGTCTTCAATTGCCGTGCAGTTATCATAGTCAGAGGCGTCATTTCGTAAATTAAAGAGTGGCCCCAGGCTAACAGTAACAAAGTACTGTAATATTTTGGCTGAATAACTTGAACTCAGCTGATTTGATTGACACATTTTTGTAGCCAAATTGAAGCTTTGCGATTTCTCTTGGAGCTGCTTAGTGAACATCACACACACTCTGCTCAAAATGAAAAGCATTGTAAGCCTACTCAATACAGAATTGCAACGTGAGCACTAACCCAGCATTAATCGATGCTGTGTTTTACGGACAATCTTTTTATATACAGCGTGTTTTGTTTTCAACCGAGTTAACAAATGTTTTGGTTGCAGGACTCCGGAGCAGGAGAGCGAGGAGAGGAAGTGTAATTATGAACGTTACCGAGGCCTGGTGCAGAACGACTTCGCTAGCAGTGAGTGAAACTTTCTATGGGCTTGAACAAAACACAGTTGCGCATGGATAGTGTTACGTGGGAACCGTGTTTAAGTTAATGTTCTCTTTTTGTAGTCTCTGAGGAGCAGTGTTTGTATCAGATATATGTGGACGAGCTCTACGGCGGCCTGCAGAAACCGAACGAGGACGAAAAGAAAAAGTAAGTTCATCTCGGCACAGCGGCGTGATGGGTGATTTGAGGTTGCTCATATTTAACTCTGAAGGAAATCTTTCTTTGTTTGTTTGTTTGTTTGTTTGTTTGTTTTATCTGTAAGGCTTGCTGAGAAGAAGGCTCAGATCGGCTACACGTACGAGGACAGTACGGTCACAGAATCTGATGCACGGTCAGATAAAGGGGATGAGGACAACTCGGAGAACAGCGAGTCTGAGGAGGATGAAGTAATTCCTGACATTGGTGTGTCTCACGTTCTGCCTCTTTTTGCCTTTTTTTTGTACAGTGTCTTAGTGGTTAGCACATTTGCCTCGCACCTCCGGCCTTTGGGGTTTGAATCCCGCTTCCGCCCTGTGTGTGTGGAGTTTGCAAGTTCTCCCCGTCCTTCTGAGGTTTCCTCAAAGTATTCCGGTTTCCTCCCCCAGTCCAAATGCACGCGTTGTTGGCTGACCGGCGTTTCCAAATTGTTTGTAGTGTGTGAACGTCTGTGTGATTGTGGCCTGCAATGGGTTGGCACTCCAGGGTGTTCCCTGGGCTCCAGCCGTGACCCCGTGTAAGATAAGCGCTACAGAAGATGGATGGATGTTTTTAAACCATTGTACAAATGTGAAACTGAACATAACAAGGATATAGCAGATACTGAAGATGAATAAATGCAGAAAATGTATCCCAAACACCCAGTTTGCTCCTATATCCCATCTTTGTCCATCTGACCACCTGCTCCTACACTACCGGTCAAAAGTTTGGAGACACTCAACTGAAATGTTTCTCATGATCTTAAAAACCTTTTGATCTGAAGGTGTATGATTAAATGTTTGAAATCGGTGTTGTAGACAAAAATATAATTGTGCCAACGTATTAATTTCTTTCATTAGAAAAAATTTTATTTAAAAAAAATTTTTTTTTGAAAGGATGACTTGGAGCGAAATATTCCAAAAAGCAGGCAATATTTGTCCGGCATAGGTGGGAATTCCTTTAATACTGGTTAAGAATCATCTCAGGGAGATTCCTCAAGAAATCAGTTGAGAAAATGTCAAGAATACATTTCTGGAAATTCTAGGTGAAAAGGGCGTCTACTTTGAAGATGCTAAAATACTAAAATTATAAATATATACTTAATTATTTTGATTTATTTAGGATATTTTATCACCACATAATTCCCATAGTTCCATTTATGTTTTTGATGATTTTATTATTACTCTTAAATGTGGAGAAAATAAAATAAAGAATGAGTGTCTAAACATTTGACCAGTAGTGAACATGAATAAAATTTAAATCCACTGCCGCAACCTTTTTGTTGCATCTTTCAGGATCCCAGTCCCGATGCACAGTGTCTGCGTGCCTGGACATTAAACTGTTAATCTTTTATAAACTAAAACAGTTGCTTTAGATTAGGAGGTTGCTTTAGATCTTATTGTTGTTGCTTTTTTTTGACGTTAAAAGTGTGTGTTTGTTAGAAAATAAACAAAACTATACTTATAGCAAATAAACGGCATACTCTGCACCTAAATTTGCTTCATCGCTTTTGGTTGATTGAGTGTTTACAAGTTTGAATGTTTGCCGGCACTATGAGCAGTAACTGTTGCTCTGATGGCTGAAGCATCATGCTCCCTATAGCAGTAGACAACATGGCAAGCAAACAGGCGCACAACTCTCACATAAGTGTGGTTTTCCATGCCAGGTGTGTAAGTGCACCCAGAAGTGCTGATTTGCTGGTGCCCTCTTCCCAAGATATTAGTTCACTTTTGGCTAAATGTTTGGTCTGTGAACATTCATTACATTCAGGTATGCTGAAGTGTGTGTTTGTGACCTTGTTCACTAGATGTCGAGGTGGACGTGGATGAACTGAACCCAGAGCAGGTGATGGAGCTGAACAAGATGGCCACTCCTTATGGCATGGCGGAAGGAGACTTTGTCTGGTCTGTTTGTTGTTGACATTTTATCTAAATCACAAATTTTTTTTTATTTTTTTTTTGGTCCCATCCCCCAGCACTGCACATGCAAGTTTCCCCTGTTTCAACACACCTGATGCAAATCATTACCTTCAGAAACCTTTGATCAGTGGAACGATGTGTTAGAGCTGGGAAATACTGATCTAAGCTGATACGTTAGCTCCTTGGTGGAGTTATTGATGAGATTTAACAACGAAACAGAACGGTGTGCATGTGGCAGGCTGAATAACCGACATGCTTTTGTGGCAGGATGTTGAGAAAGGACAAGGAGGAAGTGGAGGCCATAAAGCATGCCAAAGCGCTGGAGGCCGAGAAGGCTATGTACTCGGTAAGAACGAAACCACTTATTCTGCTGCTGTGACTTCGGAGGCCTTCTTGGTATTTTTGTGTGCATGTGCGTTTGGCAGGTAGCCATGTGTTGGTCAGATGATCTCAAAACCTGTTTGTGTGTGTATCAGGGTCGGCGCTCCCGCAGACAGAGGCGAGAGTTCAGAGAAAAGTATATGAAAGGCAGACAGATCAGCCCTCCCAGGTGAGGCAGTATAACCATTGCATCACCAACACCAAAGCTCTAATGCTGTCCCCTGTTTTAGCACACTTCACTCACGTGAATTCATGCTTAATTGCAGTTATGCCAGACGAGACAGTCCGACTTACGACCCTTACAAGCGGTGAGTGTAAGGATGTGTTAAGTTGCATTAGTTAAGTGCATGGCCTTGTCTGTAGAGCTGCTCTTTTGATTCCTCTCTTTTCTTTGCCCTCTATCATCTGCAACAGACCCCAGTCTGAGTCAAGTTCCGAATCACGCTCCCGTTCGCGTTCCCCAGGCAACGATAAGATCACCTTCATCACCAGCTTCGGGGGCAGCGAAGACGAGGGCACTGCAGCTGCACAAGCCCCACCTACTGCCCAGTCAACCCATGCTCCCTCCAACCCTGCAGGTCATAGCAGGGGCTCCCGGTCGGTAACTTCCCTTTTCTGCTTCCCCCTGGCTTTCTGTTGGATGTTTTCTCCTGTCAGTTGTATGTGTGTTGCACTGTGATAGAATTTGGGTGGTTTTGTTAAGGTCTGGTCACCGGCTTAGCTTGGGTTTTTTTGTGCCTAATGTTTGGCGCACTCGCACAGATAAGCTGTGTGTGAGGACTTCGACAAGTAATTGCAGAAACACAAGCAGTTTCTGAGGTTCAGGGCTATTGCACAGATGCACTGTATGGCCAAACGTATTCAGCCACCTGAGCAGTGTGTGTCTGTGTGTGTGTGTCTGTGTGTGTGTGTCTGTGTGTGTGTGTCTGTGTGTGTTGTTTTCTTTCCCCAAAACTGTTTCCACACAAGTTTTTAAGATTTCCCTTCACTGAGACTATGGGGCCCAGATGTTCCAGCATGACAATGCCCCTACGCACAAAGGTTGCCAAGGCTGGAGTGGAAGAACTCGAATGGCCTGCACAGAACCCTGACCTCAACCCAACTGAACACCTTTGGGATGAACTGGAATGCTGACTTGCGCCCCAGCCCTCCTCAGCCGACATTAGTACCTAATCTCACTAATGGGATTTGCCCAATCAGCCACACTCCAAAATCTGTTGGAAAGCCTTCCCGGAAGTGTAGAGGTTATTATAACATAAAAGTTGGGGCTAAATCTGGAACGGGATGTTCAAAAAGCACATGTGGGTGTGATGGGTCAGGTGTCCACATACTTCTGGCCATACAGTGTATTTGTAAGCTATTTTTATTGACCCATATTAAGTCTAAAGCTACACAAAAAAGGAAATAAAATGGTGAACCACTACTGACACAACACTTTAAACCAAACCACTTAATCTATTCCTGAGATGCCAGGTTACAGCATTGATCACTGCACACAGTATGTGTTTTGTGGGCTGTTTTGCCGTGGCAGTCTTTAATAACTTTGTGTGTCGGTGTTTTTACGTCTGTCCAGAAAGAGACGTTCATCCTCCAGCCGCTCATCCTCCTCTTCACGTTCTTCCTCGCGCCGCTCGTCTCGTTCTTCTTCGCGGTCCCGGCGCAGTAGGCGTGCGCGTGGCGGGCGCGATAGAGACGGACGCCGTTCCCGATCCCGCTCACGCTCCCGCCACCGCTCACACTCTCGGTCGTGGCAACGCGGAAGACGAGGAAGCAGCTCTAGGAGACGCTATGAGAGAACACGCTCTCGCTCCATAGACAGGGACAGAGATCGAGGAAGGCACTACACATCACGCAGAAGAACCAGGTGAGAGGAATTACATGATAAATGGACTTACAATGGTTTTGTACCTCTAAGCACACTTTACACAAAAGGAAATTAAACCAATATGTAGAAAAATGCACACAGACCGGTATTCTTGAATCACATGAGTTCCTTTACATTTAGATATGCAAATTAAATGAAGAAATAAGTATAATAATGATTATACCACTTATATATGATAATGGGAAAACACCAGCATGCCAATAAACCTGCTGTCCGCTATTGGCCAGCTAATGTATCACATGAAAATGTATTTTTTAAAAAATAATTTTGAAAAGTGTGAGATGAGATAACTGTGTACTGAATAACTGGCTTATGTGACGAAAATCTATGAAATGATCGTACAATACTGTTTAAATGTATGCTTGTGCAACATTATTAGTTGTAGCTTGTGCTACTATTATTAGTCTGCGTTGTATATCTCTGACATTCAGTTGTGCACTAAACACATCCACCACAGGAAGCTGTTCTGTCACTTAATTTCACAGAAAGCAGTTTTGACCTACTCATTTAACTACCCCCCCCCCCCCCCCCCCAAAAAAAAAGAGATGTTCCTTAGCACACGGTCACTTTCCCTTGGCAGGTCCCGCTCTCGCTCTCGCTCAGGTGACCGCGGTCGCCGTGGTGGCCGGAGTTCTGGGTACAGGAGAGGTGCCAGCAGTAGCCGAAGCCCATCTCGCTCACTTCCTGCCAGTCGCAGCCCCACCCCTTCCTCTCGCTCTGCCCAGCCTGCCGCCACTGCTGTTCCTGACAAACAGAGAAAGTGAGTTATGTCTGCATTATACAACCACTGCATCAGCCATTGAAATCACTTTATTCTAGACGCTAATGGTATATTCAATGCTCTATTAATAACAGATAAACAGAATTTTGGTTTGTTATTGATGCTGTTTTTTTTTTTTGTTTTTTTTTTAAGAATATGTATAAACACAGCTCCTCACAAAATCTGTTTATCTCTCTATTTTTCAGGCCTGAACCTCCGGGTGGTAAAGAGACGGGAGCTGCCAAAGTCAGTAAGAATTTGATATGGCTCATTTTGTTGCTAAAGACCACGCCTCCCTCACTCCTGACAGGCCGATACAGTTGTCAATCAGTTCTGAGGCACGCGCCCACCCACCTCATTCAATCCCGGCTCCTCAGAGAGCTTCCGATCTCATTTGAAATGACATTAGATTAGCTGTCTCCATGGTGATCATCTCTGTCAGTGCGCCGGGCGACCACAGTGCCCTCTGTTCCCAGAACACAGTGGTCTTTTCAAGGGCACCTATTTCTGAACTTGTGTTAACCCTCATTATATGTAATGTGTGTGTGTGTGTGTGTGTGTGTGTGTGTGTGTGTGTGTGTGTGAGAGAGAGAGAGAGATTAAGAACAGACCCATGAATCGTAATATATACACAAAAAGAGTATTTGTGTGTTCTCACCCTGTCTAAAATGTGGTGAGAGAAGTGTTTTGTTAAAGAGCTGTATGAGAGAACCCAGGTGCTCTGGTCTCAGTAGTGGGGCATGCTGGGACAGGCAGCGCAACACTACTTACTTACCTGCAAGCATACACATGTTCATGCTGTCATTGTTTCTGAAGTCTCACGGTTAAACTGTATGATGGCAGCAAAAAGATAAAGATGTTTTGTTGTTGACCGCTAACGTGAAAGGAAAGAATGACAAAAGAAAGGCAAAATCAGCCACTCCTATACACACCCACACCGCTGAAATACCTGAGGCAAAAAGAAGTCCAACGCTGTTGAAAATCCACTGCTGCCATTGTACAGCTCTTTTCCATGTACAGTGTGTGATTATAAACAATCTCCGAATGTTTTAAGAACCAAATCTGAGTAGAAAACACATGCACATACAACTTGAGGATAATGTCTAGATATCTGTGCCCTTACGTAAGCCCTGTTGTAGTATAATATTCCCCCTGCGTTTCTCAAGACATCCTCAGACATCGTGTTCTAATAACAGCATGTCCCTTGCAGCCCAAGATGACCCCCCAAGAGAAGCTGAAGCTGCGCATGCAGAAGGCTCTCAACAAACAATGTGAGTCTTAAACCCTTTATTTCACGGTGCCACATACAGGTCATGAGAGATGATGCTGATTTTTTTTCTTTTTTTTTTTTTATTCAAATTTATTAATTGATATTGATATGATAAATGACTTTAAGTCATTTAAAAATTTAAGTATTCTTTCTAAACACAGAAGTGTCCATGGGATATGTAAAACTTTTATTTGGCTACAAACAACTGAGTAATAGTAAATGGTCTGCACTTATATAGTGCTTTTTTAACCTTAGTGGTTCCAAAGTGCATTACACTGTGTCTCATTCTCACACACACACTGGTAGCAGAGCTGCCATGCAGTGCGCTAACTTACCATCGGGAACAACTTGGGGTTCAGTGTCTCGGCATGTGGAGTCATGTGGGCTAGGAATCGAACCGACAACCGTACGATTAGTGAGCAACCCGCTCTACCACGTGAGCCATAGCCGCCCAGTAGTACTTTGCCTTATTCCAGAATCAGCTCCTTTAGTTTGCACTGAAGCATTTAGGCTAATGTAGCTAAGAAGTAAGAGAAACGTATAGCCTCCATTTCGGCAGTGTGTAAACCACACGTCAGAATCATCACACATTCACCAATTCAATGTCATCATTTGACTTTAAATCATACCATTAAATCATAACGCATTCAAGAAAATAGCATACTAGGCTAGTGTTTTTATATATATATATATATATATATATATATATATATATATATATATATATAAAATAAAATAAAATATGTGAGTGTGTGTATATGTCTATATAAAATACAAATCAGGCATGGTGACAGAGCAGACAACATTGCTGCCTCATAGCTCCAGGGACCCCAGTTTGATACTGATCTCGGGTTACTGTCTGTGTACAGTTTCACATGTTCTCACGTGTTCATGCAGGTTTTCAGTAGGTGGACTGGTTACTGTAAGTTGCCAAAAATGCAAGAGAGAAAATCATTCAAATTGTATTTTTTATACAATTCCCCAAAACTTTGGGCTTCCGTCCTGAGTCCGATGCTATCGTGGAGAGATTATCAAACTATGTGCTAAAGAAGAAAGTGAGTCTACCATCACAACGGTTGCAACATCCTTTGCCTTCTAATTTTGGCGCTAAAGTATCATACAGTGTCAGAAACCACATATGCACGTATGCTTAAGATCATTCTATGCGGTTTGAAGAGAGTGTGATTTTAGACGTGCAGTCTGCCTGGTGTTAAAACTGGAGGCTACAAGCTTTCCTCACTTGTTAGACCTGATAGCTACAAAACTAATAAAAATTATAAATATATACATATATATAATAATATTTTGACATATCCACTCTTTGTGCTAAGGGTATATTGAAAATTTGATAAACTATAGCTTTGAGTTTTTGAAGTCCTTGTCCACCGGCTTAGAATTTGAACACACATTTATTAGGATATCATGTCTTGTGTAAAAAGGGTGACTAAATAGAAAATTTTTTCATATGATAAAAATGGATATTACGTTTCAGTGTCTCAGTACCTTTCCACAGCATTGCAAGCTTATGTTCCCATTCCACAGAATAATTATAATCATTTTTACCTTTAATGTATTTGGCATGTAGGGTGTGTGTGTGTGTCATTACCACATACCGCATTTCTAATACTAAAGACTCTATAGTAGTGAACATTGAATGTACTAAGCTCTCATACTGTGTTTGTTACCCTGCAGCCAAGGCGGATAAGAAGGCAGCACAGGTCAAAATCCAGCAGCAGGAGCACAAGCGGCAGGTGACTATATGGCGCTCGTTGGTTTTTCGTAGTTCTCAGTGTAGAACTCCGACTTTCTATCATACACTAATGACTTTTTTTTTTTTAAATCTCTGCTTAGGAGCGCGAAGGAGTGCTGAGAGCTATGGCACGCAAAATTCGCATGAAGTAAGATGCCGCTGAAAAATTTGTAATCCTGCGTTCACACTAGCAAATCACAATCCATTCATGTCTCTCGTTTGTGTCTTGTGGGTGTGTAGTGACCACTTGTGCATGCATTGACAGAAATGGTACTAGCTATATATAGCTTGTATGACCAGCTAAGCATAAATGAATGACTACACTATTCCGTGTGAGAATTGGTTGGTTGTTTGATTTACATGTAATGTGCTGGGCATCATACTAGCTTCACTGACAGATTAGATAAGTAATCTCACTCTACTAGCTACATATATATGTGCCAGGATGTACAGTATGTACCAAAGAGCTCTGCTACTTCCTTCCAAGCTTTGTTTTTCTTTGTAACATCTCTATACATATGCAAAGAAAGGTCATATATGACAGGATGAGAAACCATGGTTATGGGTTTTTCTTCCATTTTTGCACATTAAACAGTACATGGGAACTAAATGTCGGTAGGAACTAATGTCGAGTGGGGAACTGAAGAAACATCAGACCACACGCCATAGGATTGGTCTGAGGAATCATTCAAGCTAAAGGCTTTTTTTTATGCTTTAGCGTGTCAGTGTCAGTTCAGATGTTGAGCTCTCACTGAAATTGTGGCTTCATGTGAACGTACTTTTAAAAGTGGCGTATGTAATCTGATGAGGAGTGTGCATTGTAGGGAGCGAGAGCGACGAGAGAAAGAGAGGGATGAGTGGGAAAGGCAGTATGGCCGTCAGAGTCGCTCGCCCTCACCCAATTCTAAATACAGTGAGTGATTCCACACACCTCTAACCGTGGCCATGTTTTCAGAATATTGGGTGACCCTGCTACGTTCTGTCTTGCTATACTATATCCATGTCATTTTTGAAAACGTATAAATCATTCGATTCTTATCCTAACTCTTTTGTCCTTACAGGTCGGGATTATGGCTCATATAGAAGGTAGGGGAAATTATGCCAAATAAATACATTGGACACTGTTGAGTAATTTAGTTTTATGAGCTAAACTTGGTTTCTGGTCCCCCCCTGCAGGAGGTCCCGTTCCAGATCACGGAGTCCATACTATCGGTACTGAACACGAGCCCATCACTGTGAGAGGACAGTGGATTTAGGGAAAAGAGAACAGGCAGACTATTTAAGGCACATATATGGAAAGAAATCTAAAAGGTAGATGGGAGTAATCTGTCTCCTGACCTGCACCCTATTTAAAGGACAGATTACGCTGTGGTATAAATGAATGTCTGATTTGAACAGAAACACACTTTTTTTTTTTTTTTTTTTTTTTTTTTTTCCCCCTCCTTCATCCTGTTATGTTTCAGAGCACACAGAGATACCTTAACTTTAAGAATATTCTCCTAATTTAGGAAAAGTCCAATTATGAATGTGAATTGCTTTTGCAGAGAGGTTAGTTGTGTGTATATAGGGTTAATTCAGTCCCGTCTGTGTCCTCATTTTGTATTTCCCATCACAGAACTGTCTTAAAAATGCAGATAAACTCAGACTCAGCTTTGTATATATTATATTCCTATACGAATGTCTCTGAACACTTCAAATCTGTGGTGGGGAAAATTTCACTTGCATTGTAAATATCAGTTTGTCATCAGTGATGTTTTACCCAGAATAGACTGCAGTATGCTCAAGACTGAAACGTTCAAATAAAATGCTTCCGAATGATGACAAATCTACCTGAAGACTGTCATTGTTTTCCTAATGAGTCTGTTGTGTTAAAATATACCAGTTAATGCAAGAACTTGGCTTACTCGCTTTCCCCAAAGCTTTAAAGTTCTGATTTATGCCACCTGATGGCGCAGTTCAGCATTCAAAACACTGCCTTAAGCTGTAAACCAAGGTCCACGATCTCTCCTTAGATAGCAGTGTAGACCTTTTTGAGCTTCATCAGCTCTAACTTCATTACTATATAAGATGTAAAGGCGTGGTAGTAGGTTTAAAACAAATAAGTAAAGATTGTACCGGTTTGGTTTCGAAATCAGGCGGACAGTAAAAACAACATACACACACCTGTCTTTAGGCGACCTCAATAAACCCACTTCCTCCTCACCCACATCCTTTAGCCAGTAGAGAAGCATTTTACGGGTGTAAGGCAGTGCTGCTGTACCTCATCAAAACAACCATTAGTTTTGTTTATGCAAGACAGATAAAGAGCAACAGCTACATGTTTGGATCGATTTGATTGGTACAGCCATGAATTACAAAATCATATAAGGAAAATAATATTTTAAACATAAATGAATAAAACCCAACTATTGGTTTGTTGTTCCAACTCCACTTCAAAACTGATAAAGATATCAGAATAAGATCTTCAGTACCAGAATAATAAACCCATCCACGTGTAAAATAGACTAAACCATTTGCGCCTTTGAAAGACCCACGAGTAGCTCTCATTATTTATTTTTTTAATCCAAACTTTTGTCTTGTTTATTCTACCTCTGTTAGATTAAGTCTGACTGTATCATTATCTTCAATTATAATATAAAAGCAAAACCTATACCACAAAGATTTAAGATGCTCCGTTATTCCAACGCCCCTGATTCTGATTTAATATACAGTGTATAGAGTTAGACAAACGTAGGCTATAGCAAGGGTCTAGGGGGCGTGGTTACTGTTTGGAGAAGCAGGATTGGGCGTGGCGTATGATAATTAGTAACCCCGCCTCCTATTTTGGTGACTAGCTGCCTGAACTTGAACACTGACGGGCAGAAGGCTGCGACCGTGACCACAACCGGCGGAGATAAATCCAGAAGCCGACTGTGTATTTTCCTTCGGTTGTTTGTTTCTGTATTTGTTTTTGTATTTGTTTTATGAAACCATTTGAACTCGTTGTGTTCACTCATTCAGGACTTCGTATAGGTATTTAACACCGACTAAAAGCCGGGGAGTTGTGCACAAAAAAAAAAAAAAAAAAGCTGATCATGTCCAGGCGCAAACTTGGGAGCCGACCGCAACACCTGAGCGTGATTCAAGGTAAGCTTGGAAAACTTGGGCCACGTCTCAAACCGCACACTACTACACGTATATCTGAATCGCCACCAGTGGTGGACACGTGCACGATGCAAAAACCTGTAGACAACAATTGTAAACACGCAGTGTGGCATAGTTGACGTGCTATTTTTGTGACCTACTATGCGGTTTTCTATTCAGCCATCAATAGTAAAAATAAGTCTCATAGTCTACATGCTGTAATCACTGTGATTCCTACAGGTTATATTAAAACACAACCTTGTGTTAAAGAGGGATTTCTTCTTATCTCTTATGATTTTATATGCACACATGACAAGTGTCAAAAAGCTGGACAAAAGCTGAGAAAGCTGACCCCGTGACTGTTTTAGGATTGTTGAAGTGAGTCTATCTTCTCTGGGCTAGAACTGGTATTTCTGATCATTATTGTGGATCATTTGGACTACCTTGGTCACTTCTCGTCCAGGTTGGAGACCCAACACGCCGCGCAACGCCACTTTACTTCCTTATTGCATCTTCCCGACTTTCACATTTTTTCCTTTCTCTCTCTCTCTCTCTGTGTGTGGTAATTCATTTAAGTGTTATTAAATTTCATTATATATTATTTTTGGAGCCTTGTGTAGACTGTGGTGCATTTTAAATATTTATTATTCTCACCCCAGGAAAGACACAAGGAGGCACTGAGTCGGTGCTTTTTATAAACACGCTTCAATTTGGATGTGGTTGTGTTGATAAAACACTGTCAGGAATAAGAGCCAGCAATCAAAAATGTTTGTTTGTTAGTCTGAAACTAATAAATAAAAATGGCAGTCAATCAATGTTTTTGTACTGAATAAGTTCTCACCCCCCACCCAACCCCTAACTAGAGGTGCAAGGTTGCCAGATTGAATCCGCCAATCTACGTTTTTCAGACCTAACCGGTTTTTAAAAAAACAAGTCTAGCTTCACTCCAAAGCAGTCAACACGGTACCTCTGTTCAACTGTGTCTGCTATACATGTTCCGCAATCTAATGCGAGAAAAATAGACCGCCGTGGAATCGAGGTCAATCTGGCAACCTTGCGCGCCTTTACCTGACCGCAGGACGGTGCAGCCGCGCCTAGTGCGCAAAAGCAGCAGCAGAAACAGGAAAGGTGACATTTCTGGGTAACCACGAGTGCGGTCCTGCCCATTCTTGGTGTTGTCTGTGCCTGTAGTGGGCACTAGCAGGGGCATCATGTCCAGAGGCGCTAGAGGCAGGATCACTGCTTAAATGTCACCTGCAAGAACCATCCTCCATCAAGCACAGAGATAAGAGATGTTCCTCTTACTGAGCAGAGAGTTATTTTTAGAAGATTGTAAATACTGTGCTCACAGCATGTCGCAAGACTGGGCCACGCTGAGGTTTATTTTATTTTTTATTCACCTCATTTCAATTAGATTTCTTGCTCATCATCACCACCAAGGGTTCCAACAGTCCTAGCGCGCACCGTCAAACAGTTAACTGTAGATCTGCATTTCAGTCTAGTATGGTGACTTCTCTGCTCACTAACTTCTGTAACTTTCCAATTACTGGTTGTCCATGTAGTCCTATTTACAATGTCTCACAGTCGGTCCAACTACCACTCTGGCTCTTGTGACAAATTAATAATGTCGCATGAAAGCTTGCATGAAACATGCGAGAAGCGACCCGAGCGTGTGTTGTGTGTAAAGTGTCAACGAGTTGAAGCAGTTGGTAAGTGTCGTCGCTGTGCGCAGTAGCTGAGTGAGAGTGTTTCCTGTCTGAAAGCAAGCCGAGTGGCAGAGACACAGGAAGTGGCCAGCATCTGCTGACCAGACAGTGTCCGACTGAGGGTGCCAGATAAGCACGCTCGATGGGGCTGTAGAGAAGTGAAAGTAACACTTCGTTAGAAAGCCTGACACAAACAAGCAAGTGAAGGTCTATTTAGAAGATGGGTTAGGCAGGTCATTTAGAGCTTCAGGGGTATACATGTGACTGTGAGGTGAGAGAGACAGCGGTTGTTTGTTGAAAGATCTTAAGTACTTCATTGACCTATTTTATCGTGGAAATGATCATTTGGTCACTTGACCATGTCCAGTAGAGTCGATGCATTTAGAGCAGGCAACAATTCAATATGATCAACATAGGGCTATTTTGATATTGATACAGTGACATACAACAAGAGTGTGATCACTATTGTGGTAACAGCTCGTTCTGGCTGTTGATGGGTGTTGTTGGCTTTGAGGAGTAGGAAGCCACACCACTTTTGGTGTGACTGACAGGCATAGAAGACACACCTCATTTACGACGACTGACAGGCACAAAAGCCACGGCTCCATTTTTGTCGATGACAGACATGGAAAGCCATGCTTCTTTTACTTGGAATGACAGGCATACAAGCCATGCCTCCTTTACTAGAAATAAAGCCTATTTTATACTTTCTTCCAAACATGTTTTGGAAGCGTTTGTGAAACATTTTTTCATATCAGCGGTTATGAGGCACTTCAGACGTCCCATAAGTTGCAACAGAAATATCTGTACACCACTCCAGCACTTCACCTATAGTTTTGGGCAAGTATATGATCTCAATATCAGGATAAATTGGGTCACAGTGCAATTTTCTGAGAGTATTGTGGGTCAGTATTATAATACCAGATAATTAGGTAACTGGTAAAGAATAATAAATGCTTATGTCCAATCAAATAATTTTCCTCGTTCTCCTTATTCAATGCAAATTTAAACTTCTAAATATTGTGATGCCTCATGTCTTCAAGCAGTTTTGCCATATCACCCAGCCAGTCAGCTAGAAGTAACTTACGAAGGTGTGATTTTACCTGTTACTGCTTCCTCTTTCCCTTCTGCCTTGTTTGATGGACAGACTGCAAATAGCCAAGAAGTTCGTTTTGGGCAGGACTCGGGAGCAGTTCTGATAAATCTGCCTTGACAGCACAGGGAAGCTTGATGGGGCGAAGACTGTAAACATGAAATTGTGAAAGTATGAAAGAGAAAATGCGCAGTGACAAATCAAAACTGAATAACATTTCTGAATAATAGTAAAGAATAATAAACTGTTACTACGAATAATTAGACCAATACAAAGACACCTGGATTACAATCAGCTCTTAATTTTTGAATTGATGCAGCTGTGTAGTCTGGTTAAAACTGATGCACCGATTTGTGAGTCATGAAGACTGAAGGTGACGATGCCAAGGGAAATAGGGGCAAGTTCCATGGCCGAAGAAACAGAGGCATTCAGTTCCTGTCTAGGTTTCTGGTATTAGCAACCATCAACCATTAAGCCGATAAGGTTGCGTGTAAGATGACGAGAGAAAAAAAAATCCCTCATAAACCTGTATTTGTGCTTGTGATCTCTCCTTCAGATGCCCCAGAGCCTAGCGTGAATTCGAGCCCACCCTGCTCTCCTGGAGGCAGCGATTTACTGACGTGCGGTCAGTGTGGTCAGGCCTTCCCTCTGGCTCACATCCTCACCTTCATCCAGCACAAGCAAGGAGGATGTAGCAGCACTAGGCCTGGCCCACTGGACCACACACCTCAGTCTCCAGCCAATCATGCGTTCCGACGTGGCCCAGGTGTGCAGCTGGAAACAGGCTATGTGGAGCTGAAGAGGATGACAGGCAGTCGTTGGGAGGAAGAGTCAGGTGTGAAGGTGGAGCCTAACCTAGCAGGTGAGTTCTGGGTGTTAATTAATGTCGATCTTTTCATTGTCCTTCCATTTAACGAACTTGCCCCCAGTCCGTCTCATTAGATCGCCGTTGCTGCGGCGCTGAGGCCTCTGTGAGTTAGAGATGCTGACGCTAATTGTATGGAAGGGATAGGCAGTATGGTTACACACTGTCTTGCATAAACACACACGCACATTTGTACACACCCCGGGGGGGTAAGTGGGAAGCGGTGCACACCTGAGCATCTCCTTGGCTCGGTCTCTCAGGTGAGATGTCCAGGTAAACAGAGCGCAGCCAGGCCATGCAACAGCACAAGTCCCACAGTAGTGTACACATACACACCGTGAGCTCCCACTCAATACTGTTCAGCAATTATAATATGGCACTTAAAGGAGTAGTTTGGTGGGGGGGAAAAATTGAGCCAAAGCAAGTTTGCTGTCCACATTTTACTTCTTTAGTTGTACACTTCAATTACGAGGTTTATGCAAATACCAAGAAATGGCAGTCCATCTCAACCCTTAAACATTATATACATGCTTAAAACAACATCATACACTACGCTATTCTTAAGTAAATAAATACTTTTGTAGAATAGGAGAGATTTTGACGTTTAGAGGGCGGAAGGATACCAGATTGTACTAAGGCTAAAAAGTTATTCCAGTTGTCCGAGATGGATGACCTCAAAACATTGCAGTGTTTATCTATATGGTGAAGTTTTGTTCATTTTTACATCACAGTAGGTCTTATCTTGTGTTGCAAGCTACATCAAGTCTGTGTGACATTACAGAGCTGGATAGGATAGGCTAAGAGTTACTGTTTGTATGGAGTTTCGAATGTTCTTCCCATATTCTCCCCATGTCCACCTGGCTTTTCTCAGGGTTCTCTGGTTTTCACCATTCTCCCAAAAAACATACTGGTATGTGCATTGGCTATACTCCATTGCTCCTAGGTGTGAGTGAGTGAGTGAGTGAATGAATGTGTATATGTGTGGTGCATAGTCATGGACTGGTTGCCAGATTATGCTCCAGCAGTTAATGTAAGTGAATGAATGAATAAATTAGGATTTTTTAATTTATTTTATTTTTGAAAATTTATTTTTTACACCTGCTTCCAAGCTCTTGGACAAAACTAATGAAGTAAACTTCAGACACCAAACCTGTCCTGCATCTGAGTTAAAGGGCAGCATCGTGTCAGTTAGATCATTTTTCTGAACCGATTTTCGATCAATTCTTTTGCCAACCTTAACCAACCCGAGTTATAAAAATCTGTCAATTCTAGAACAACTGAAGGGTCTGAATTTGCATATTCTGCATATTCTGCAAACTCAGATGTTGGCCAACTTGTTTTGAGCCTTCCAGCGTGAGAGATTCTTTCGCTAGGCTTGAGTCATGCAGTCCGGTCACAGAGGTTTGTACAAACTTCAAACATTTCACTTATCCTTAGTGCCTTGTCTGCAGGTTTCCCACCATCTTACTGTGAGTAGCATAATGACAGTAATGAACTTTTCAATATAATCCCGGTTGATTTCCTGCCAGTCAATGCACTCATTTAGTTACATTGCTCAGAAATTACTAAGAAAAAGAAATCAGAGTGTCGAGCTAATGTTATCCTGCTCCGTGCATGTGGTTTGTCTTATTCTACAGTAATCTGGCAGGGTCACTAGTCTGTTCAGGTGCAACCGTTGCTCTTTATTTGTCCGCTTAGTGAACTGTGACTTCCTGTGACTTGACTCACACCTCGGCTGCAGCAACCCAAATCGAGATCTGCTGTTACCTTTCCCTGCTAAGCTAAGCTAACATGGCAGTTTATTAAAGGTGACAAGTGTTCGCCAAGGGACTCGGTGGTTATGACTGATCATTATCTACAGTGCACGCACACATGCACACTGACGCGCACATGTTTGCACTTCCTTCCTTTGTGTGGAGCTCAAGGGACAGACAGCTCTGCCTCTGTCTGTCCATGTCTCTCTCGCTCTCGCTCTCGCCCTCTCGCCATCGCTCTCTCTCTCTGCTTCACAGGGCTCAGTCCTTCTTCGTTCACATTTATGCTTGTTTGATGCTAAGGACAGGTGTCAAGGCAGGAATAAGTTCAGAAGTTTGTTCAGTATTCTGATGTATTGAGTGTCTCTTTGAAATGGTGTGCAAGTGTAAGACTGTGTGAACGGATGAGTGAGGGACAGTAATGCGATTTAGTTTTTTCACTCTGACTCATCCAGTGAAAAGTCAGTTACCCCACAACAGTAATGTGTCCCTCTGACAAGTGCATGTGTGTGATTTTAGCACCTTGGCCTGTTTGTGTGTGTGTGTGTGTGTGTGTGTGTGTGTGTTTTAAAGTAACCATGTGATTGATCATTCAGACAATACATTGATACCCTATCTTCACCATTCTCCTTCATTCTCGTGCCCTCATTATCCCCTCTCTCTCTCTCTCTCTCTCTCTCTCTCTCTCTCTCGCGCTCTTGCGCTCGCTCTTTCTCGCCCTCCCACCTTCTCTTTTCTTCCTCCATTCCCAAGGGAGAGAAGATTCCGCCTGCTGCTCGTTAGAGCTCCCAGCCAATCTGCATTTTTAATTAGCAGTTATTGCTTCTGCTTAATATGCAAGTGCTACCCTGGGCCAAATGGGAATCCTTACAAAAAGAGTGAAGGAGAGGGAGGAAAAAAGGAGAGAGAGAGAGAGAGAGAGAGAGAGAGAGAGAGAGAGAGAGAGAGAGAGAGACGGGTTGGGTATTGTGTTTCACTCCAGGACCTCGAGACAAAAGCCCCCCTGCACCCCTCCCCTGTCTCACCCACCCAAGGGAGAGATTTGGAGGCAGAAGGGGACTCACACTGAGGGTTTCAAGGTGCACTCATCGAAGTGATGTTTTTTCTAGGTTGCTTAATGTCATGTAGGGCTTCTTCTCTTTGTTCTTAAGTCAAACTTATTTTTTGCTTCTTTTTTTTTCCACCGCTCCTTTTAACCTCCTTCCCAAAGGCTCAAAGGCATGTCTTCTCCTCTAAGCTCTCTCCTCTCCAGGCCTAGAGCCTTAGACAGAGGGCAGAGGCAGAGACACTTTTTAATCTTCTCACCCCTTAAACCCCCTCCCAATAAAATACAGAAGGATTTTGACTTGAGGAGACATGAAAGAGGCTTATACCATTCAGCCCTGAGCCCCTTTGGCAGCCAAAAAAAATTAAATGCATTCCCCCCCCCCCCCCCCCCCCCCCCCAGTTCAATATTTGGGATCCTGTTTCCCATTTTGATTTATGCAGAAAAGCCCCATTTATCAAGCAGGCTGACTCAGGGTTCATTTGCATAAAGCCTTCGTTTCGCCTCGTTCCGCTAATTAGCAATTTGCTGCTTAATTGGTGAGTGGCTCTCAGAAAAAGAGACAAAGCTCACCATATATTTGAAGATATCCTCAGACCTCTTTTATGGCAGCTTCAGTCTGTGTCCTTCTTTTTACACTTGACACACTCTCCTGTGGGCACACCTAGCAGCCTTGACCCTGGCAAGGTTACTGACGTTTTTCCTAAGCACGGTTTCTCTGCCAACCTACAGAGACAACACTTTGCACCCGGTTTTGCTTTTCACCATTTTGTTTTCCTTCATCATTTTATGGATAAAGACTTGCTGTCACACATGCATACCATTTCATCTATTCTAACTCTGGCTGTAGCATGCCCTACTTTTTACGTTTGCCGTTAAACCTGTTTCTGCCCTGCACAAACGAAATGACATTACGTTCTATGAGTTATGGGCGGCTTCTGCTGACGTCCTTTCATTTTCATGCTGCAAACTGTCTCACGCATCATCACAATGCATTCCCACACATGACCTTAGGCAGAGAGGGATGTCATTTTCTTACTGGACTAGCCATGCCTGTTCTGGTGGCCCCTGATTTGCATTTTCACTTTATTGCATTTTTACCTGTATGCCAGTGTTCCAGTGTAAATTTGAATATGTGCTCTTAATAATTTCAAGTAAAATGGTCTCTACGTTCTTGTAATAAGTTTCCTGACATGGTGGTTCCACAAAAAAGGCATGAGCTAACAGAAAAAGAAATGTAAGCACTCTGATTTTTACATTTATTAAGAAATCCAGGATCCATTAATATGGGTGGTCTGAATACAAATTAGAAATACCCCCAAACCTGCACACCAGGTTAAGCGATGTTGAATGACCTGCAATTGCATGTTGAAATTTGATTGGCTCTTGGACTTTTAGGACACGTTTAATGCTAACTCAGATTTTCAGATCCCCATTTCTTAAAAGAACATGGCAAACCCTCTGTAGTGACGATTTCAGACTTTGACCAATGTACCACTTGTGTACTCCCTCGAAAATCATTAACACATTTTATAGGGTCACCTTAAAACCAATTCTTGTCAAATAATCTCCATGTAATTTCTGTTTGCAGATGAGCCATCCAGTTTTACCTGCCTGGTTTGTGAGTGTCAGTTGCCTAGTGCATGGGCTCTCCTCCAACACGCCCAGTACACGCACTCCCTGAGTCTCTACCAAGTTGAGGCCAATCATAACCAAAAGCCCAAACCACCAGCCATGATGGATCCACGCCACCTGGGTGCCACACTGGCCACTGCCTTCCAGACTTCCTCTACCTTGAAGCGTTTACCCCGCTCCCATCAGCTCCAGATCCATGCCCCCTTGTCAGGAGGACAGGATCCTCAGAGCATGAACTTCTCAATGTGTCTACAGCGGCTGGCGGAGGTGAGTGTTGGGAATGGAGGAGTCGTGCCCTCGCCATCTACATCTCCACCTGCCGCTTCTCCTTTTCCTCACTCTACCCCTCCATTGCTAAGCAAGTTCTCTTGTGAGGTCTGTGGCCATAATTTCCAGTCCTTGCGCAGCCTTTCTGCTCATCGGCGCACACATGCCACTGAGAAGCCTTACCATTGTGCTATGTGCCAGCTATCCTTTGCTCAAAGTGGAGAGCTAGCTCGTCACATGAGGAGCCACCGAAAAGTTCCAGAAAGCTCATTAAAATTGTCAGACATCTCCTTAAGAATGCCAAATCTTGTCACTGCCACCACAAAAGAAGATGGAAACGCCCCAAGCAGGTTTTCTCAGCAAGGATATGGGGATGGTGGGCATCAGGAAAGTGACACTGCAGGTACAGGTTTGATCCTGTTGCCATCCCAGCCGAGAGGAGCCAACCACAGTTTGCAGAGGTGCTATCAACTTCACACGGAGGTAGATGAGGAGGTGCAGGTGGAGCCGCAGCATCCTTCACCCTACGGCAGCCCTTCAGAGGGCTCACTGGACAGCGGAGAGACTGGTGAGAGCGGCATCGCCAGCGGAAACTGTACTCCCAAGAGGCCTGAGCGTGACGGCGAGGTGGAGGCAGAGGTTGAATGTGTGGATGTGGTGCCTGATTGGCAACAGGACACTGAGAGACGGCAGTCTGGTGGTCGCAAGAAGAAAGAAGAAGCTTGTGAATATTGCGGCAAACGATTCCGCAACAGTAGCAACCTGACTGTGCATCGGAGGAGCCACACTGGCGAACGGCCATACCGTTGCGGTTTGTGCAGTTATGCCTGTGCCCAGAGCAGCAAGCTGACACGCCATATGAAGACCCATGGCGCCCGTGGCACCCGTGCCCCCTTCCAGTGTCAGCTCTGCTCTGTGCCCTTTACCGTCTACGCCACACTGGAGAAGCACCTCAAGAAGACACATGGTATTAGCCATGCCACAGTTGGAGCCTACAGCCAGAACACACACTCTCTTAGCCCTCCTCTTGGATACACCAACCTTGCCATTAAAATGGAGGATGATCCCACCATAGAGCACTCTGAAGCCCCAGTCCAAACCATCACAGAGGGTGTGGCAATGTCCAAAACTCTCAAAGAAGAGGAATCCGAGACGATGGTCACCACTGATGGTGCTCTCTCACCCACTCCTGAAGATGCCAGCCATAAAGTAGAGTTGAGTCTTTCTCCAAGAACTGCCTGAACATTGAGGAATCCTTCAGGGATCATACTGACCACAACCAGCACACCAGACGCTTGGATCTGATTCTGCCCAGCCCCTGGTCAATATATCCCTCAATAACTGAGGTACCAAACCCATCTTTTGGTGAATAGGAGCCACTTTTTGGGCTATGTAATTGATCAGCTATCCTAGATCGGATTGCAATCAAGTGCCTACATGTAGACAACTGTGACCATTCATGTAAGGATTCAGGACTCTGTATGATATTTGAAATGTTTTACGCTCATTACGGTGAGTGAGTTGACTTGTGATTGTCCAGTCTGTCCAGGACTATAGAGGCTATAGTTTTTTCAGCCCCAAAAGAAGACGGGTGAATCAGCCTAGAGCATCAATGATCAAGAAAGATCAAGATTGTCTGTACATGATTCTTATTCGTTTTTTGTTCCAAGTTTCTTAGAGGTTGGTTATTTGTAAAGAGCTCTGTTTATTACAAGAAATTACATTCTCAATTTTAGTGACTCTTAAAGTCAAATTGACAAGGAAAGTGAGAATTTTGTAATGCTCTCTTTCCCCAACATTTTTGAGAGAATTATACTGGCAATGGGGAATTTTTTTATAATTTTTTTTTTTGTTGTTGTTGTTGTTGTTGTTGTTGTTGTTGTTGTTTCAACTGAAAATCCTTTTAAACTTGGAAACAGTCTTAATCTGTGTCCTAAACACTGGACCTTAATTTTGGGATACTGTTTATAATCAGCACAGTTTGGGTATGTGGCAATGAGCATCAACAATCATTACACAGACTTCTGTGTTCCTCATCTCAAACATGCATGGCAATGTCTTCGGGATCTTTGTAAATGTCAGCGCTTACACATTCTGTGCATTGTAACCAACTCGTCTCGAAAACTCTAGCTGCTCTTCTATGCATAAAGCTTCATTTTATAATGGAAAAGAAACGGGTGTCTGTATGCTTTCTGTTTGGTCTGTGTTTCTGTTTACAGATTAATGTTCTGTTTGTTTAACTGCATGTCGTAAAATGTTAAGGTGTCTTTTGCCCTGTGACTTCTCGTGAGTGCTGCATGTTGTATGAGTGCGTAAATGAAATGTCTTGCTTTCAGAGGAATGACTGGGTGGGGAGCAGCACTGACCTGTTGCCTGGAGAACCTGCCGTGTGAGCACTTGTGTGTGTGTGTGTGTGTGTGCGTTTGCTTGCTTGCGTGTGTGTGTGTGTGTGTGTGTGTGTGTGTGTGTGTGTGTGTGTGTGTGTGTAAATACACATGGGTTCAAACATGTCTTATTGTATGTATGCAGAAAAAGTTTAGTCTATTTTCTATGCTTATTGGTGTCTGACAGTTTGACTGTTTTCTTTTAAATAAATAAAAAAGTACAGTTCTGACTATTTGAATATAGACAAATGTGAAAAGCCGTTGGGCACAACAGTGTCCATCACTTCAGGGAATAGCACGCTGTACATAGAGAGCTTCACCCTCCTTAATGATGATTTATGAAGACCTTCCATTTTGTTGTTTGCTTCATCTGTATTGATTTCAGTTATATCTGTTATGTATGTGTAATATTTTCCCCCAGCATTCCATGGGAAGCACATGCCTTTGCTGTAAAGCAGACATAATTTTGTTATTCTGTGCCTGTGCAGGTGAATATTAAAAGACTGATGCAAAGTCGAAAGTGTCTGTGTGTGTGTGTGTCTGCAATGGAATGGAACCTGCCACTACTTGTTTGAGAATACATCAAGAATTCATCCGTGTTTAGACTGGAGAGCTGCTCTTCTCCCTCCTTACTTCCTTTGAGTTGTGCTCGGACTCAAAGGTCATTCCGAAAGCCCACACCTGTATTTGTGTGTATTCCAATAAGCACACTTTTCCACTGATAATAAACATCGGGTTAAGTGTAGAAGCACAACCAACTTCTGTTCGAGTTCATTATAACTTTGTACTCAAAGTTATACAGTAGATCTGCTTAACTGTATTACACTTAATGGCCATTATATTACATATGCCTACATAAAACCTCTCAGAACAGCAGTAACACGTTGGAGTGCGTATCAATCACAGCTCTTTTCTATACATATACATATACAGTGAGGAGAAATAAGTATTCCGACACGTTTGTTTTTGCTATTGAATATACTTCCAGTGCATATATCCACTTCAGATTTACACACACTCGTGTTTATGAATATGAACAAAACAGTGTGCATTCATTAGCATAAATAAAGACATTTTTAAAAAAAAAAATTGATCAGGAAAACATGTTGAGACACTCAGGGTCAACATTATTAAATACAACTCAAGTAGGAAAAGCAACAGAGCCATAGCAAAGACCTTAAAAAGCCTTGTTAGTACATGGTATAAGTAGTAAAAGTTCAATGAAGTACTCAAGGTTACCAGAGAATCAAGATGTTTCAGACAAAAGTCCTTCATCAGCAGTGCAAGTTAAGTGCTTCTGCAGCTGTAGGGTACTGTACACACATGCACAGTGTATCCACCTTCATTACTCTTTTCTCTGAAATGTACTGCATTCATTTTTTTTTCCTTCTAAATCTGCGAAAGATATATTTGAAACAAATATTCAGACCCTTTACTCAATGCATTGTTAAAGCAGTATTGGCAGTAATTATAGTCTTTTTGAGTCTGATGCTATGAGCTTGGCACACCTGAATTCAAGGATCTTCCTCCAGTCTGTTTAGTAGAACCTCCAGGTCTTTCCAGAAACATTCAACTGGGTAAAAACCAAGCTCCGTCTAGACCACTCAAGGATGATGATAGTCGTGTCTTTTCTGTGTGTTTCTGTTGTTTAAAGGTTAACTTTCGACCATGTATGAGGTTCTGATCACTTTTTTTTTTTTCTACAAAGATGCCTATGTGTTATGATCTGTTGATGTAGCACTTGGCATTCATGCTAAAGAGTTCAAACTTGTATGGAGCCACAGAACAGTCGCAAAAGATTTGTTGACTGTTTATTGAAGGTACAGTACACATACAATGTGCTACCTTAGATCCTTAAAAGGATAATAATCATGGCTTAGTGGTTAGCACATTTGCCTCGCACCTTCAGGATTGGGGGTTCGAATCCCACTTCCGCCCTGTGTGCGCAGACTTTGCATGTTCTCCTTGTGCTTTGGGGGTTTTCTCTGAGTACTCGGGCTTCCTCCACCAGTCCAAAGACTGATTGATTTCCAAATTGTCTGTAGTGTGTGTGAGATTGTGCCCTACAATGGGTTGGCACCTCATCCAGGGTGTCCCCCTGCCTTTTGCCCCAAGTCCACTGGGATAGGCTCCAGGCTCCCTGTGACCCTGTGTAGGATAAGTGGTACAGAAATGGATGGGTGGATTGATAATAATCACAAACTTGTTATTAATATGTTATGTGTTATTACATTACCTTAGCTACCACTCTGTAGATTAGTCCATTTCTGTGCACACTGGAGCTTTCATTTGTTCTCTGGCATCGCTAGAAAATTTAGGATTTGTCCACTTGTGCAGGACCTCTGTAGTTCCATCAGAGTGACCTTCTGGTTCTTACTGCCCACTCTATTAGACAAACCATGCACAGTGTGTGTTAATTGTCCTCTAGGGCTTCATCAGTGTCAGTTTGCAACCGCAACACCACTGGTTTTTGTTTGGTGGACTGTTCTTCAACACAGCAGTGACTTTGAATGCCAACAATGCTGCTGCACCAGATCCACTCCTTCTTCCAGCTCCAGCTACACTAACATGTCTCTGATGAGAATTACACCAAAAAAATAATCTTGTCAGTATTCTTCTTGTAGTGGTCTCTTTCCATTGGTGGATGGAGTAGGGAGTGGCCACAAAGTGGCCTACTTCATAAAATGGCCATTGAGAGAAAAAGAGAGATTGACATGCACTAGTATATATGAAATTAAACTCTGAAAACAATCGAACTGAATTTTAAAGTGTTCAGAGAACAGAATGAGATGCGATGCCTGGCAGAAATGGGTATTAAATTATTTATAGGTCAAGATGGGAGGTTACAGTGGTGCGACTAAACCAGAATCCCAGAATTGTGGGAGAGGTCTGGACAGAGTGCTAGTGCAAGTTACAATAATGTCCGTCTCCTCTGTATTGGGACTAAACCACGACGACAGCATCTCCAAACCAACCCCTTTCCCAAATCCCCCCACCACCACCACCCATTCTCTATCTAATGATAGTGCTGCTCTGTGACCCCTATAGTTCATTAACAAGCAGGCTTTTTAATGAGCTTTCAGCCTGGAATGGGGGAGGCTGAGTAGCAGGGACCATATGTAGCTCTCACCCCGATGCCCAATTATCACTGCGTCAGAACAACTACAGAGGGGGAGGCGTTGGGCAAGCACCAAACCGTGTCATTTATACCTCTCCAGTTTAGGTAAATTCCTTTCACTGGCTCTCGTCAGGGGAGGGAGAATTACAGGTGAGCATCCTGGGACCGGCACCACCCCTACTTCCCCATCAACACCCTCCAAACCCGTACACACACACACACACACACACACTCATACACCGTTCGTTGAAAGCTGCACAGTTCATACAACACCATTTGGTGACCACACAGACTAATTACATAATGTAATGTGAGAATGTGAGAATGGAGATAGCCCCAAACCAAACTTTCCCAGGTGCCCTTTGTCTTTTCTGGGCCACATCTCAACACCGGCACAGAGACAGCAAGCTCAGCAGAGCTGAGACCGTCCAGCACCCATGTCACTTTGACTAATCCGAAGGCCGCACCTCTCTGCCCTGAGCTTCCCCGACTAACCTATCGGTGTATATGTGTATGGGTGGGTGTGTGTGTGTGTGTGTGTGTGTGTGTGTGTGTGTGTGTGTGGACTTTGAGCAACATGCCCATGAGTGACTGCACAGTCCACAGGCCTTTGTTTGATCCGGAGGGTGAGGCCTCCACAGGTGTACAGGTCACACTCACACACACTGTTGTCTGAATGTCAAGAGAATGTCTGGAAGGCAGTTATGTTTGAATAACCCAATGCTCTTTTGCCTGGTTTTACAAACAAAAATGATCCGACTCTTTGGATAAAAGTACCATTACCTGAAACAGCAAGTCAAAATACATTCTCAGTCCAAAACATGTTAAATTATTTTCTTTAGGAACATGTTATATGTAATTATATACATACATATGTATTTTAAGTCCATATTTTCTGGACAATAAAACATCGCCCTAAATTCTGGTCACTGTGTTATGTAAGTCACACTTCCTTTATAGCATACATTCTGTAAAGAAGAGGTTGAGGTTAGGGAATTAACTTGTTATGAAAATTAATATCGGACCATATTTAATGTATAGCTCTACTGTATATATGCTTAACATACGAACATCTGCAGTTGAAGTGTATACTGTACCGTTTTTACATAAGGCTTAAAAATTACAACCAGTCTGCAAAAAATTACAGCAAGTGAAAATTTATTCAAATTTATCTAGTGTTTCCTGTTATAAGATTACCATGAACCAAATATTATATCATTAAAAAATGTTTTTACTAATATAAATTTTTTACATTTCTTATTCTATTGGCAGATCACTTTGCTTCTTTCTACAAATAATTGCTTAGCGAATTAGCTCAGTCATCTGCCAGTAGAAGAAGACTATTTCAAGCTTGAAATTCATTTGAAAAATGTCTAGAAATAGGTTTAATAATCTTAAATTGAATGGTTTATTTTAATCTTATAAGAGGAAATAATAGATACAGTATGTGAAATAACAGATGTTACATATAAAAAAATCTCCAAGGATCACAGCTGGAGAATTGCAGAAGTTAGTTGTGTCTTGGGGTCAGAAAGTCTCCAAAACTACAATCCGAAGTAACCTACATCACCACAAGTTGTTTGGAAGGGTTTCAAGAAAAAAAGCCGATACGCTCATCCAAAAACAAACTCAAGAGTGTCTTCAGTTTGCCAGACACTACTGGAACTTCAAATGGGATCAGGTTCTATGGTCAGATGAAACCAAAATAGAGCTTTT